>NC_056739.1:91885470-92092935 GCF_019279795.1 Protopterus annectens | reverse complement strand
GAGGGAAATTATGTTCTGAATAGTAATATTTTTATAGTGTATGAATTTCTTTACATGCTATAAAGTAATGTTTTCTCAGTTGTTTTTAAGTCTGATGAGGTTTCTCTTTCACAGAGGTGCTCCTGTTTTTTTTTTCTTTTCTTTCTTCCTTTTTCTGTTTTTCCTTGTTCATTTTTAAAAAATATAGGCAATGCAATTTAAAAAAATCTGGTTAAAAGAGCATGACAAAAGAAATGTGCTTTTTCTCATGCTTGCATGGGGTAATGACTGGATTAAGGCCTTTAGTTTTGTCTAGTAACAAGTTTTAAGAGAAAGCAAGTAAAAGAAAAAGAATATTGAACATTATAACGTGTTTATCTAGCAAATAAATGTATGCTTAGTAGTAATTCTGTATCTGGTTCTCATGTCTCCATGGAGACAATCTGATAAAGAGAAATTGGTTACAATCTGATAAAGAAACATTGGCTGCAATCTGACAGAGAAATTGGATAGAAAAACATGATGAGAAATTGGCTAGGAGATAATGTTCTCTGAAAGCATTCAGGTGTTTTTCCAGATGGGAGAGCTGTAAAGATAACACAAAACTAGACTGCACTTTGTAGAAACACAGGTTGCACCATAAATCTTAACATAGATGACCTTTCTTTTAGGTTAACTCAAGTTTGTGTGGCTGTCAGTTTATGAGATTTGCTCTTATTTGGAGGGTAAAACTTCAATATTTGAAGATTAATGATGCTTTCTATAATGTCTTTAAATGTCAGTGGTCTCACAGATAAATACCAAAAAGAAAGCATAGTGAATTACATTAAAAATGCATGAGTGCAAATAGCTGTGCAGTATACTGGAGACACAATTGGAAAGAACTGAACATGTGAATTTGATAAAAAAGGGGTTTCAGAATGATTATTCAGAGGAATACCTGGAACAAAGGAAAATATGAGGACTTATATTGGGTCTATATCAGAATAACGAAAGTGCATATGTGTGATTACATAAAAGTAGACACATAATACGCGAAACCTATATATAGCGAACGGCCAAATAACCAAATTTTTCCCAGTGAAAAAATTCACATGGCCATTCGGAAAAAATCAAAAATTAAAAACCATTATCAGGTGGAGGGCTTTGTCCCCCACACCCCCAATGTGGGGGGCTGTGCCCCCCCCACATCCTCCCTAACTAAATATACCAACTCTGAGATTGCACTATAATGATGGAAAGGGCAACTCCTTGTAGTTGGCCAACTACCTCCTTGCCCTGTGACATATTTATCGAATCGATTAAATGCTGTTCAATGAATGTGTCGCTCTTTACGTGTTCACTCAAAAGCAGTTTTGTGCTTCTAATATAGACTCCTTATATTAATTGCAAGAGGAGTTCCAATAGTGATAGAAGAGGATAAAAAAGATAATGGTAGATTTGCTGTGGCAAGAGAGGAGGACGATACACTGGCATATATTTATATTCCACCTAAAACTGCTATAATGGAGCTTAAGAAGCTTAAGAGCTTAAGACTTTGCTATTTCCTTCACTGTGGTGTGATCTTGGAGATGGTATATTTAAGTAGGGGGTGTGGGGGGCAAAGCCCCTAACTTTATTTACTGTTTAGAAGTTTTTTTTTTGTTTTTTTTTGTGGAAAAGCGATTTTTTTCCCTGGGGAAAAAAAATCGCTGTTGAGTGTTCAGGATTTTCAGCTTTCACTTAAAGAGGGTCAATAAATCAGCATTCGCTTTTTTAAGCATTTGCTAATTTAATATAGACCTTAGAAAGATTGAAGTTAAGCAACTGTTTTTTGATAAAAACTCTAGAGCACAATGACTCTGGCAACAAAAAGTAGAAAGGGCTGTTGGCAAGCTTAGGGAGCCTATAACAAGGAAGATAACAAGAGATCCTGTAGAGGTATTAGATATATTTCTGAAATTTTTTGAAAGTCTGTATAAAGCAGAGAAATGTGGAAATCAAGAAAAGGTACAAATGGAAATGTTTATGGAAGAATTAAATATACCAAGGTTAGAGGTAGATGAGACTCAGTCAATAACAGTTAGGATAGGAGGAGATTCAATAAAAATTGTGATGTATAACCAATCTACAAGAAAGTCCCCAGGAACAGATAGCATTCCTGTGGAAATTTAGAAGCTAGGAGGGAAAAAATGATAATGAGCTGGAAGGTTTTGTTTAACAGTATTTTAAGAGAAGTACCAACATCCTAGAAGAAAGTGGTTGTAGATGTAATATCTAAAAAGAGTAAAGATCCATCAGATCCATCGTCATACTGGACTATTTCAATACTAAACCATGATTATAAAGTGTTCATGTCTATAATGTCTAAAAGAGTGGCAGAAGTGGTGCCAAAATTTGTGGTTTTGTGGAAGAGACGAAAACATTTGACAACACTAACAGAACATTGATGATCCAGAGGGAAGCTGAATGTAAGAAAATACCACTATTGTTTGGTGGGTCTTGATGCAGAGTAAGCATTTCACAGAGTAAGCTGTGACTTTATGAGCAAGACAATGGAAGCATTTTCATTCCCTAATAAAATGATAAGGTTGATTAGGAGGATATATGAGGGATTGGAGGTGAAAAGTAAAGTGGGCTGGTCCTCTCTGATAATTTCTGCTTGAGCAGAGGAAACAAGCAGGGTGTCCTCTTTTCCCTTTGTTATTTGTATTATATTTAGAACCACTGGCAACAAAAATAAGGGTCTCGGAAATTCAAGAACATAATTGGTATGTTAGTCAAGAAAAACTGGCACTATTTGCAAATTATGTTATTTTATACCTGACAAAACCAGAAAAGGACATTGCAGTGTTGTGGAACAGTTTTAGACAGTTTCAAATCTTTTTGGGATACAAAATGAATGAAGGTAAAACAAAGGCAATAGCGGTAAATTATGTACCCACACGTGAATTGGTTCAGTAATATCCATATTTATGGGGACATGATAAAATGAAGTATTTAGGAGTATGCTTAAAAATGATTCCAGTGTGGCAGCTAAAGACATATGGGAAGAGACTAAACAAAAGATAATAGAAAAACTGAGAAATTTAAATTTCTGTTATATGGATATGGATAGCAAAATACAAGCCATTAAAATGCTTTTAGTTCCCTCAGTCCTATGCACAGGCCAGACATATTTTTATCAACCAGAAAAGACGTTGTGGATGGCAATTAATAAAGAGCTGAACGATTTTATCTGGGAGGGGAAGATGGCAAGAATCAAGTAGAATAATCCGATTATTTCAGTAGAACAAGGCGGATTGGGATTACCCAATTAAAAGGCTTATTTCAGAGCTACATAGTTAAAGCTGCTATAAAGAACACAAGCAGAAACCTATAACTCAAAGTGGAAAGGGACGAAGATGAAATGGGGGGCTCAGGAAACAAGGAGAGACTTGATTTTTTGACTGCATATCTTTAAGGAGAATAACAATAATCATACAGAATATTATATTCATAAAGTAGCAGAAAGTATTCTAAGAACTAAGCCAACATGGGGATGGAGGATGGAGATTTTGCTGAAAGTCATGACTGCAATTAGGGATAAAGACAGTAGGCAAAAGGGGGCTGGAATTTCTTGGAGAAAACTGGCAAAGGAACCAAGGAGCAAATAACTAAAGAAGAAAGGTAATATAATGTGAAGACACCAAGCATTTATTTGCACTGCAGGTTAGATATTGTCTTCCCTATCAAGGATTGATATCAGAGTATATGCAAAGAGAAAGAAATATGGGTATCATAAACAAAAGGCCAGCACTGGTAGAGATTTTAGTAGAATCTAAAACAGAAGGTGCTATTGCAAAAGGAGTAATTAGTAGAGTATATAAAATATTGCGTGATAACTATAAGAATTAATCACAGGAGGTTAGAAAGGATTGGGAAGAGATACTGGATAAGCAATTCACAAAGAAACAATGGGGGATATATGCATGTCTCCCAGATATGCAACAAAATCTAGAAGATTTAGGATTTTTGCATGGAAATGTTTGCAAAGATATTTTTATACCCCAAGTAGACTCCAGATCACTTTTCCTCAGGTAAACAGGAAATGTTGGAGGCGTGATGAGGAAGAAAGAGGTAATTGGAAACATATTTTCTGGCAGTGTAATGAGTTGGTAGACTTTAAAGATTCCCTGCAGACTACTCTGTTGGAGATACTGGTTAAGCAAATTGGTATAACTAGTGAATTGATTTTTCTGGGTTATGATACAGACTTGGAATTGCTTAGACATATAAAGGCCTTGCTGAGTCTAATTACAGTGACTGCCAAAAATGCAATTACTTGAAAATAGAACTCAAAGACTAAACCAACAGTACTAAAAACAGTGAATATAGTAACAGATAAAAAATTGGAATCTTTAAAAAAGAGGGTAGGAGCAAATTACATAGGAAAACATGGGAATTGTGGGAACAGTACATACACAGGAGGAATGATTTTAAAAGAAGCCAGATCTTGAATGAGTAATGTCATATTTGACTGACAATGATTGGGTGGATTATAAGTGATGTATAATGTTTGCAAATAGGATTTATGTCAGTATGGTTTATGATGTAAAATGCTTACATTTGGGATTATGTCAGTGTAATTTGTTTTCATTTATATAAATGTATGATTGCCTATGTCATGTTATAATTTAATAAAGATGTTTCTTATTTAAAAAAGGTTAAAAGTAGATGATATTCATCAATTGATAGTTAAGATAGGAGGAGATGAGATAAAAATGGTGATGTATAAGTCTGCACGAAAGTCTCCAGGAATAGTTTGTATTCAAGTGGAATGCAGGAGAGAAGAAAGTGATAAAGAGCTGGAAGGTTTTGTTTAACAGCACTTTAAATGAAGAGGAAGCACCAACATCCTGGAAGAAAGCAGTAATACCTAAAGATGGTAAAGACCTATCAGACCCAGCTTCATATAGGCCCATTTCAATTTTAAACTATAATCATGAGATATATATAGCCAAAAATACACCGAGGTACCACACAATAGCGTCTTTATTATACAAAAAATAAGAACAGTGGTGAGCGCTTTCGCAAAACTAATTGCTTCATCAGACAAGAAAATAAAACACTCCATTGCTTATATACAGATGGAACCATTGACTCAATCACTGATGTCATAGGTCAATTAAGGCATTAAAGCTATATAAAACTTATAAATGTAGAAAAGGCTACATATAGAGAAAACTGCATATAAAAGACACATATAAAAAAACTGCATGTAAATGCATATAAAAACTGCATACAAAAACTATATACAAAACTGTTGGTAAAAGACCTAAGTAATATGCATAGATATAAACTCCATAAATACTGTAGCTATGAAAAAATAAAAGGATAAAAATCTAGATCTAGTTATAAAATCTATCCACAATATGTATGTATAACTAAAAGTAGTCTATGTCTCTAAAATATGAAAAAATAAGGTGTAATGGGTGTATGAGGTGCCTAAAATTAAACATGTTTGAGGCGTCTTGCTTTCAAGAAAGGAACCAAGGAAGTAGAGCCATTAAGGCCTGGATAATTATCTGCATTCAATTTAATGATCCATCTCTGTTCACAGCTTTCAGTAAAATTTTCTATATCCCCTCCTCTAATGTTTTTGTGTATGCGCTGTAGCACAAAAACTTAAAAGAATGTGAATTATCTGTATTAATAATATGCTGGGCGAGTGCATTAGTGGGTTTCTTATTTTTGACATCACAAAGATGTTCTAGAATTCTGTCTTTAAGAAATCTATTCGTTTTACCTACATAAAACACCGGACATTTCTGACAAAAACAATAATAGACAACATCAGTGCTCTTGCAATCAGCATAAGTATTAAGCTGTAACTGAAAATGCTTGGTGGGGTGGACATAGGTATTTACACTGTAAATATAGGGGCAGGCACTGCATGACCTGCAAGGAAAAGTGCCCTGACGTGAAGAAGGGATGGCTTTCTTAGGCACATCCTTTTTACATAACTGCTTCTTGAGTGACATATTGTTCTTGAAACTGAATAGTGGATCTTTACAGGTAAAAACCTACAACTGTTGTACCGCTTGTAATAAGTGCCAATGTTTCTTAATTACGTCAACATATTGGTTGATATCACTCGCAAACTGTAACACTACTCTAAATTCATTATGTGACCTACAGTTTATGTTAGATGGATTATTACATAGGGCTACCTCGTTGTTAAAATAAGGTCTACATTTAGTTGATCTCATGTGCCATGCATCAGATATAGTTTTATCAATTTCATCAGGTTGGTATCCTCTAGCTATAAACTCAAATTTTAAATTAATTAATGCTAGTAATGCATCCTCATCATCATCATGTAATCTTAAATGTCCTATAAACTTGCCCTTTTAATACATTTCTCGGGATGTGCCTGGGATGCATACTAGTTTTGTGTAGGTATGTGTTCTTTCTGGTTGGTTTGTGGAAGATGCTACTCTTGAAGCAGGTGCTTATGTCCAAAATAGCTGAAAGAATGGAAAAGATGTTACCAGTATTGATAGATGTGTATCAACGTGGTTTTATGGAGGGGAGGAAACATCTGACAACATTAATGGAAAAATGATGATCGAGGGGGAAGAGGAATGTAAGCAACTACCACTGTTGTTGGTGGGACTTTATGAGCAGGGAAATTGAAGCATTTGCATCCCATGATAAAATTATAAGATTGATTAGGTGGATATATGATTGGTCAGAGAAAAAATTAAAGTGGGAGATTTCCTATCTGGTAAGTTGTGTCTGAAAGTAGGGGTGTCCTCTTTCTCCTTTTTTATTTGAGTTATATTTAGAAACATTGGCAAAGGAAATAAGGGAGTCAGAAATTCAAGGATACAGTTGGTGTGTAGTCAAAAAACTTGGCTTTAGTAGCAGATAATATTATTTTGTACTTGATAAAATCAGAATAGGGCATCTCAGTGTCTCAAATCTTTTCAGGATCAAAAATGAATGAAGATAGAGCAAAGACTATAGCTGTAACTTGTGTACCCACACATTAATTGGTTCAGCAATACCTATATTTATGGGAACATGATAAAATGAAGTATTTAGGAATGTGTAGTAAAATGATTATGTTATGACAGCTAAGGATATGTGGAAAGAGGCTAAACAGAAGAAAATAAATACAAAATTGAGAAACTGGATATAGATAGCAAGATACAAGCAGTGAAAGTGGTTTTAGTCCCTTTAGTTTTATACACAGATCAGGCATATTTTTATCAGCCAGTGGAGAAGTTGTGGACAGTAATTAATAAAGAGTTGAGGGATTTTATCTGGGAGGGAAAAAGGGTAAGGGTCATATGGGATAAGTTGATCCTTGCAATAGAATGAGTTGGTTTAGGATTACTTGATATGAAGGCATGTTTTAGAGCTACACAGTTAAGGCTCATATACATAACAGAAGCAGAAAGCTATAATTCAAAGTGTAACGGGATGATAAGAATTCAAGAAATAAGGAGAAAGTGGGATTTTGGATTCAGATCCTTAAGGAGAATAATGGCAGCCATGCAGATTATATTCATAAAGTAGCAGAAAATATTGTAAGAATTAAGCCAACACAAGAGTAGAGAAAATAGATTTTCCCAATAGGATTGACCACAATTGGGGGTAGAGAGAATAGGCAAGAGGGGGCTGGAATGTACTGAAAAAAACTGACAAAGGAACCAAGGTATTGGGAATAAATAATTAGGGAAGACAAAGTAATAGAATGGGAAAAGGCCAAGAAAACATTTGGAATGCACGTTCAAGACTGCCTTCTCTATCAGAGATTGATATCAGAGTATAGTCGAAGAGGAAGGGACAGAGGAATCCTGGGTGAAAGACCTGCTCTGATAGCGCTTTTAGTTGAATTTAGAAGAGAGGCTGCTGTTAAAAAGGGGATAATTCGTAGAACATATAAAACATTGCACTGTGACTATAGGAATCAATCAGAGGAAGTTAAAAAAATGAGAAGAGAGATTGGATAAATGATTCACATGGTAACAACGTGAAGACATATGTATGGATCCCAAATATACAACAAAGTCTAGAAGAGTTAGATTTTTGCTTTGGAAGTGTTTATTTAAGTAGTTTATACCCCAAGCAGACTGCAGTGATTTTTTTCTCAGGTAGATGCTAAATGTTGGAGGTATGATGGGAAAGAAAGAGATAACTGAGAACATATGTTTTGGGAGTGTAATGCACTGGTAGACTTTAAAATGTTTCTACAAGTACTCTGTCAGAAATGTTGCATGAACAAATGGGTGTAGCAAAGGAAATTATTTTTTGAACTGAGATATAGGATCTGAATTGCCTAGACATAGTAAGGCTTTGTTAAGTTTAATTATGAGGGCTGACAAAAAAGCAGTTACTGAAAAATGGAAATCGGAGACTAAATCAACTGTATTTGAAGTTTCATAGTTTAGTACTAGGCTATCTGCCCTGGGGCATTTGTAAGCCTAGCCATAGTGATGTGGCATTTGCCACCCCATGAAATGGTACAAAAATGTACAGAATAAATTTAGAATACTGTGTCTAGTAGTGACACAATGAAGGTCCCCTTATATAATAGAATTAGTTTACTGTGCCCCTGTCTAGCAGTGACACAGATGTGACCCCTGGGGTAAACTTACGATCTCCCATCCACTCATCAAGATTTCTCTTGAAGAGGGTCAGTGAGGGGCTCTGCCTAATACGAACTGGGATCTTGTTCCAAAGCATGGGAAGCCTCTGGGTTATGAATCTATCCCTCCAGCATGTCCTATTCATACTTGTGCCGAGGTTTAAGTCTTTAGCTCTCGTGGTCCTGATGGACTTGGATTTTTTGAGGTGGAGCATGTCCATCAGATCCTGATTGGACATGGCCTTGTACGTCAGGCAGAGATCACCTCTGAGCAGGTGGTAGGATACTGAATAGAGCTGAAGTTTCTTTAGTCTGGCAGAATAAGACATATGTTGGAGACCCTTGATCCTCTTGGTGAGGTACTTTTGTGGTCTCTCCAGCTGTTGCAAATGCCGGGTGAGGTACATACCAAATGGGGCATTGTACTCAATCATGGGTCTGATGAGGGAGGAGTATAGGCGTACAATGACATCATTGGATCTGGATGTGAATCCCTTCATGATGAGGTGTGCAAGGTAGAATGTTTTTCTAACCACTTTGGCAACGTGGGTATCAAATGAGAGGTCGCTGTCGACTTGGGTCCCTAGGTCTCTGATTACTTTTTCAGTACTCAGTGGGTTGCTGTCTATGTGATAATTTGTGGGTACTTTGTTTTTCCCAAAGGGGATGACTATACATTTTTTGGCGTTTAGTTTAAGGCTGTGACTCCGGCACCAGTTGTCCGTTTCTGTGAGGCCTTTTTGTAGGATGTGTGTGTCTGCTGGTGTATCGACTATGGCGCCTAGTTTACAGTCATCTGCGAACTTTGTCAGCCACAGCCCTCCCGTGTTTGCTTTAACATCTGAGAAATAAATGCCGAACAAGAGGGGTCCCAGGACAGATCCCTGTGGGACACCACTTGTGACTGGCTTTGAGTCTGACATTGCTCCAGCGATTTTAACTTTATGGGTTCTGTCCTTTAGCCAGTTTGCAACCCATCTAGTGACATAAGGGTTTACATTTAAGCTGTTGAGCTTATCTATGATGCCTGAGTGGGGTATTTTGTCGAAGGCCTTAGCCAAGTCCAGGTATACTGTATGGACTGCTTTGCCCTCGTCAATGGCTCTAGTGACTGTTTCGAAAAAGTCAACCAGGTTTAAAAGGCAGGATCTGCCCTTTACAAAGCCGAACTGGGTGGGGTCAAGTGTCTGTAGGTCCCCTATGTCTCTGTTTATGAGTTCCATAATGATTCTTTCCATAGCTTTGCAGACCAGGCTGGTTAAGCTTATGGGGCGGTAGTTTCCAGGGTCTGTAGAGGCACCCCCCTTGTGGAATGGGACCACTGTTGCTGTACGCCAGTGTTCAGGTACATATCCCGAAGTAAGGCTAATCTAAATAGCATTTTTATGTGTGGGTTTAGCTCCTCTTGGAGTTCACGTAACACGCAACCCGGGATACCGTCAGGTCCCATTGATGCTGTGTTTTTTTGCTTTGTTTAGGGCGGTTCTCACTTGGACATCTGAGATAACAGGCAGATTACATTCAGCTGGGATAAGTATTTCTTCTTTTGGGGGTGAAGGAGGGGAGAAATTTGCACTGAACCTGTCAGCCAGAATGTTGGCAATATCTGTGGGTTCAGTGTACTTTTTATTGTTGTGTACCAACTCTGAGCATATCTGAGGGTTTCTGCCCAGGTTTCTAACATAGCTGAAGAAGGCTTTGTGGTTATCTTTAGTGTCCTTAGCGATTTTTCTCTCAAAGTTGGCCTTGGATGTTTTTATGAGAGAACGTAGTTTTCTGCTAATGTTGATCAGAGATGTCTTCCCTTCATGGGATTTTGCTCTGACGTGCAGTAGCTTCCTTCTTTTGTTATACAATTTGTTTATGGCTGAGGTCCACCAGACAGGATGCTTACCTTTGGTGGAGAGGGACTTGGATTTGTTTGTAATTGCATAATCCATGCATTCTTGGAGATGTCCATAGAAAGCATTTGTGAAGGATTCGGCATCGTGGGATGTGGTATCCACTGGCACAGTGGGCTTAAAGGATACCATCTCAGTCTTAAGAAGAGTGAAGTCTGCTTTTGAGAAGTTTTTCACTGTGGTCTTTTGTGCTGGGGGTGGAGGTGTGATATGTATATCCAGGGTGATTAGTTTGTGGTCAGATCTCACTAATGAGGGGTATACTTCCGGTGTGGAGCATTTTGTCCCCATGTTTGTGATAATCAGGTCTAGTATATTATCTCCCCTAGTGGGAGAGGTGACTAATTGTTCCAGTGCATTTGAATTTATGAATTCCAGGAGCCTTTGGGCTAGGGTATTAGGGCTAGAACCCAATCTATGTTTGGGTAGTTGAAGTCTCCCAGTATGATGGTATTTTGTGATACATTCATATCCTCCAATGTCTTCAGGAAGGCTGAGTGGTGTTCTTGAGATTGGGAGGGTGGTCTGTAACATGCTACCAGTTGAATAGCAGTTTTGCCTATGGTTAGAAGCACCTGTATTGTCTCTGATGCTTCATTTGTTGCTACTAACCTGGAGGTGTGGGTGTCCTTGATGAATATGGACACGCCCCCTCCCTTTGTGGTTCGGCCTGGGTTTTGGGGCCGAAAAGCATGATACGAGGTATAGTCTGGTAGTGCTGGGGTGCTCTCAGGAGCCTTGAACCAGGTTTCAGTTACTGCACAGACGTCAATGTTCTCCATGCTGAGTAGTGCTTCAAGTGCCTGCATCTTGAGATTTAGACTTCTGGCGTTGAGCAGCATTACCCTTAGTTTTTTTCCATTATTGTTTTCTAAGGAGGTGGGTTTGTCTTTTGAGCCTTGCCTAAAAAAGGCACTATGGGGGTGGCAAGAGCCTTAGCCAATATCCGGAAGCCCAGTGGTGACAGGTGTAAGCCATCCCTTGCGAAGCAGCGTGGCTTGTTCAACATGTCATCCCAGGCAGACAGACATTGAATCCCCATAGAATGACACAAGTACTTGAGCCAATTGTTAAAGCTGATCATCTTGTCTTTGTATTGTGGTATCATTCTTGGTGAGGGCAAGATGCTGCTCAGGGTCAGGGTCATACCAGCCTGGGCTACATAATCGGAGAGCTCCTCTATGTCTCTTTTCATGTAGTCCAGGGAGGTACGTCTCAGGTCATTCACACCAGCAATGGACAATGACGGAGTCATATTTGTACTTGCTTTGGAGTGACTTGAGTGCGTGTGTTATGTTGCGGATCCTAGCTCCCGATAGACAGCTCACAGTCACCTTCTCCTTGTTCAGCCTGGTCAGCGGGACATCAGTGTGTCTGACTATAGAGTCACCTATTACTAGTGTATCAGGCAAGGTGTATGGCCTTAAGGGCTGTGATTGGTTGACGCACTGATTTATTGAAGTATGTGTTGCATGTGTTTTGTTTTGAGGTGGTGGATTTTTGGGTGTCTGCTTTGGGAGCCTCTGTTGTTTTGGTAAGTTTTTTGTTAGAGCCTCCGAGTATGTCTTTGTGTTTTTATGTGTTTGGTTTGCAGTTGTGGTAGGTCTATGTGGGACTGGGGTTGTTGAGTGTGTGGTTGCCATCTCCTCCTTTCTGGTCATGCCAGCCCTGAGTTGAGAGAGTTCAGCCTCCAGTTTGGCTATATAGTTGCATCTCTCACATGTATTTGTGTTTGTTGGGAGGAGGAGAGGGTTGTCTGTGTACATGAGACAATTGTAGAATTGTCTCAAGATATCCAGATTGACCAGCTGAACTGGAGACGACACCAGTAATCTACCACTCAACATGCTAGAACTTTATAAGGGAGTGCTGTACCTTTAAGGGAAGTGGATATTCACAGGGGTGGTAAGTAGATGTAGTGCTTTACTTAGTACGAGAGTGCTTACTTAGTAGAGAAGTATTGAGAACAAGTGCTAGGCTTATAATATAGTAAGTAGTCTGGTTATACTAAGAGTAGAGCTTCCTTAAGGGAAAATTTGAAGAGCAGACTTGGCGGAGCCAGAAAAAGTTTAACCGGCGCTGCGCTATGTGCACAACCTCGCAAAGCCGTGCAAACGTGGATTTTAAACGGTGAACTACAAAAGACCTAGAAATGGTCCAAAACAACCAATTACTACAGCTTCTTGTGCTGAGGTCACTTCCTACAGGGACAGGTAGGCTGCTCAAGGCTCCCCACTCCCACTGGTGAGCAAAGAAACTTCCTTCTATCCAAGTAAGGTAATGGACAACACAGGAACTACACCACAGCCCAGAATACAGCAATGCCTGTAAACTGGTCTAAACTAGTCGAGGAAGGCGGGAAAACAAGGATTATTTTTGTTTTTGGTAGAAACACACAGAAAATGCAGAAACAGTGATAAATTAGTTACACAGGCTAGCACACTTTAGTGGGCAGCCTCCACAGTTAAATTAAACAAACAAACAACAAACTTTCGATCAAATTCGACTAAAATGTTACTTTAAGTGCAGATTTTAAAATAATGCAGCAAACAGTTAAAAAACAGTTCAAGCTAGTTCAGGGTAAGCTACAGAAGCTATTCCAGGTGAAAAAAAGCAAAGATACTTAAATCCAGAAAGTAGTCGCTTTTCTGAGTTGAATATTGTAACAGAGATAAAAGAACTGGAAGTGAGATCATTAGAAAAGGGTATGAGCACATTACAATGGAAATTGTGGAAACAATACATGCAGAATAATGTTTTGGAGGAAGAGTGAAGTTAAGTATTTGAACAATTTATGTAATGTTGGATTGATGACAATTCTACAAAAGAATAAATGTGTTCTATAATGCTTGAAACTGGGAGCATGCTAATATGGTTTGTTTTATTTTATATAAATGTTTATTTGCCTTTGTCTTAAATAATAATTCAGAAAAGGTGTTAAAAATGCACTTCCACAAATATGCAGACAATTCATATTCCAAAATATCAGTAAACTTTAAAGAACCATGTTATCTTAAAAAATGCAATCAGAGTTCTGTATTACATATTTCCCAATATATTGTTAGTACCTTATTACAGAAGATAATCACTGTAAAACACTAATATAACCTCACAACAGTGAAACTTGCTTTTAGTTTGTAAGTAGTATACCAATATAATACTAGGGGTGGAGCCACAGGAAGAGTGGAGTCGAGGGGGCCTCTGCCCCAGGCACCAAGCTGTAGGAGTCAGTGACTGATATTTGCAACTTTAAAAAAGAACTGTCTGACAGTTCACAAACTGTTAAAGTGTGATCACTTTTAATGACAGCTTATGAACTTTCTAATGGTTCTTTTCTTTCAAAGATAGCAGCAGATTATTAGACTGCTGCATAATGTCCCAGCCTAATAACTTGTTGCTACCTTTAAAAAAGTATGACAGTTTACAAATGGTAGTGATTGTAAAGACAAGTACATTGCCCAGGCTATCACACTGCCTTACTACAGCTTGGACTAGGGTACCTGGAAAAGAAGAAGTAAATATTCTTGTGTTGTAAATGGTAACCATGTAAAATATCAGGACTCACAGAGTCTCGAAATGTGGAGACTGAATGACTGAAAAGATAGACTTACATATTACAAACCCAAGACTGCAGTTTCTCAGAATATTCCCTTTTCTCTGAGGTATGGTGATCTCATAGTTAATATATATCAGTTCAGGGATAGGGGTCTTGTCTCCCACATTAGGGGTGCAGGGAAATTCCCCCCCCTTCCAAAAACAAGTTTAAAGAAGAGCAGTGTTCAACATTTGTTCTTCTCTTGTGTTTTTGGCCTTTTTTGGTGTTTTCGGACTCAACATTGCGAGTTCTAACATTTCAATATAGAGCTGTTCTAAATATAAAATTCAGTAGACAATATCATGTGATTAAAACTCTAAATTAACACACACAGCATTATATAACTGTGCATAACCTTGCATGGTGTGACCATTTCTCAACAAATAATGTATTATCATCATGTCTGTTTTTCCTCTGTTTTCTGCAAAAAAGAAAAAAAACAAACAAAAAAAAAAAAAAAAAAATCTTGTTTTCCCGCCTTACTGAACTAGAATAGTCCAGTCTTCAGCGTTTGCTGATCTCTGGGCTTTGTCTTGGTTCCTGAGCTATTCCATATCCTTATTTGGATAAAAGGAAGCGTCTTTGTTCACCAGTGGGAGTGGGGAGCACTGAGCAGTCTATTTGTCCCTAGAGGAGTGGTTCCAGCCAGAAACTTGTAGTCTATTGGCCATTTTGGGTCAATTCCTAGCTCTTTCAGCCCCTGTAATAAGGCCGCTTTAGCTTTTTAGCTTGTATTCAACTCAGCACCGCTCCTCGTGGTGTCCTGCAGAGTTCTACAAGCAGCAGAGAGCAAAAGAGTGACTTTTTCCTGATTTAAGTATTTTTTTCTGGCTTTTTGATTATTTACTGATAGCGACTGCATTTTCGCCTGTTTATACAGCTCTGCATTTTATTTAAACTGTTTTTGTGTTGATTAACTGTTTTGCACTTTTAAAAAGTTATTTGTTGCTTAATTTTACCTGTAGGCTAACAAACTCAAGTGCGCTAGCCGTTTAAAAGCATTTATAGCATTTACTGTCTGTTTTTCCTCTGTTTTCTGCAAAAAAGACAAAAAAAAAATCTTGTTTTCCCGCCTTACTGAACTAGAATAGTCCAGTCTTCAGAGTTTGCTGATCTCGGTTCCTGTGCTATTCCATATCCTTATTTGGATAAAAGGAAGCGTCTTTGTTCACCAGTGGGAGTGGGGAGCACTGAGCAGCCTATTTGTCCCTAGAGGAGTGGTTCCAGCCAGAAACTTGTAGTCTATTGGCCATTTTGGGTAAATTCCTAGCTCTTTTCAGCCCCCTGTAATAAAGCCCGCTTTAGCGTGCTTTTGCGTGATTTAGCGTGGAGTTGCCCATAGAGCACCATCGGGCAGTGACGGTTAAACAAGGTTAAACTATTTCTGGCTCCGTAAAGTCTGCTCTTCAATTTTTCCCTTAGAACTTCTCTACTTGCAATCTAAACAGTCTATTCTCTATCTCAAAAGCTCAGCACTTGCTCCTAAAGCATTTTTATATAGGTAAAGTACTTATATACTAAACAAAGTACTACATTAGCCTAGAATCCTTGTACCCATTTCCCTATAGGTCCCTTCTGACTCAGTTACACAGCAAACGTTTTCACTTTTTCTAGCATGTCGAAGGGTCAGTTACTAGCGTCCTCTCCTGTTCAGCTGGCGAATCTGGGCATCTTGAGGCAATGTTACAATTGCCTCATGTACACAGACAACCCACTCCTTCTCCCACAAAACACAAATACATGTGAGAGATGCAACTATATAGCCAAACTGGAGGCTGAGCTCTCTCAACTCAGGACTGGCAAGACCAGACAGGAGGAGAAGGAAACCACGCACACCACAAACCCAGTTGCACATAGAACTATCACAACTGCAAAACAAACACATAAACACACAAAGACATACTCGGAGGCACTGATCAAAAATCTACCAAAACTACAGAGGCCTCCAAAGCAGACACCCAAGCAACTGCCACCTCAAGGCATAAGACATGCAACACATAGTTCTCAAAGTCAGTGGGCTAAACAGTCACAGCCCTTAAGGCCAAACACAATGCCAGACGCACTTGTTATAGGTGACTCCATAGTCAGACACACTGACGTCCCACTCACCAGACTGAACAAGGAAAAGATCACAGTAAGCTGCCTGTCAGGTGCTAGAATCCGCCACATAACACAGGCACTCAGGTCACTCCACAGCAAGTACAAGTATGACTCAGTCATTGTCCATGCCGGTGTGAACGACCTGAGACGTACCTCCCTGGACTACATGAAAAGAGACATAGAGGAGCTCTCAGATTATGTAGCCCAGGCCGGTATGACCCTGACCCTGAGCAGTATCCTACCCTCACCAAGAATGATGCCACAATACAGAGACAAAATGATCAGCTTTAATAATTGGCTTAATTACTGGTGTCATTCTAAGGGGATGCAATGTCTGTCTGCCTGGGATGACATGCTTGACAAGCCACGCTGCCATGAGGCGGCATGCACCTGTCACCCCTGGGCTTCCGGATATTGGCAAAGGCTCTTGCCACCCCATAGTGCCTTTTTAGGCAAGGCTCAAATGATAAACCTACCACCCTAGAAAACAAAAATGGAGAAAACTAAGGGTAATACTGTTCAATGCCAGAAGTCTAAACCTCAAGATGCATCGAAGCCCTCCTCAGTATGGAGAACATCGATGTCTGTGCTGTGACTGAAACCTGGTTCAAGGCTCCTGAGAGCACCCCAGCACTATCAGGTTATACCTCATATCATGTGTTCCGGCCCCAAAATCCGGACTGAACCACAAAAGGAGGGGGAGTATCCATATTCATAAAGGATACCCACACCTCCAGGTTAGTGGCAACGCACGAAGCATTGGAGACCATCCAGGTGCAATTAACCATAGGTAAAACTGCCCTACAGTTTGTAGCATGCTACAGACCACCCTCTCAAACTCAGGAAACCCAACACAGCCTTCCTGAAGACACTGGAGAGTATGAATGTCTCTCCAAACACCATCATATTGGGTGACTTCAACTACCCAAACATAGACTGGGAACATTACTCAAGCCCCAACACCCTAGCCCAAAGGTTCCTGGAGTTCATAAACTCAAATGCTATGGAACAACTAGTCACCATTCCCACAAGAGGAGAAAATATACTAGACCTGATCATCACAAACATGGGGACAAAATGCTCCACACGAAGTATATCCCTCATTGGTGAGATCAGACCATAAATTAATCTCACTGGAGATCCACATCCGCCCCCAACCCCAGCAAAAAGACCACAGTGAAGAACTTCTCAAAGCAAACTTCACACTTCTTAAGACTGGAGTGGTATCCTTCAAGGCCCCGAGCCAGTGGAAACCACAACCCACGCTGCTGAAACCCTTACAAATGCCTTCTACGAGCACCTCCACGAATGTATGGATCAAGCAATCCCTAATAAAATCAAGTCCCTTTCCACCAACGGCAGGCCCAGTCTGGTGGACCCCAGCCATAAACAAACTCTACAACAAAGGAGAAAGCTACTACATGACAGAGCAAAATCCCTAAAAGGGAAGGCATCTCTGATCACTACTAGCAAAAACTACGATCACTCATAAAATCATCCAAGGCCAACTTTGAGAGAAAAATTGCTAATGACACAAAAGACAATCATAAGGCCTTCTTTAGCTATGTTAGAAACCTGGGTGGAAACTCCCAGATATGCTCAGAATTAGTCCAAAATGATACAAAAATCACTGAACCCACAGACATTGCCAACATACTGGCAGACAGGTTCAGTGCAAATTTCTCCCTCCCTCCCCAAAGGAGAAATATCTATCCCACCAGAGTCTAGCCTCCCAAACATCTCAGATGCCTAGGTGAGAGTTGCTCTCTCTAAAGCAAAAAACACAGCATCAATGGGACCGGACGGTGTCGCCGGCTGTGTGCTACGAACTCAATGAGGAACTAAACCCACACATAAGGCTGCTGTTTAATCTTAGCCTTACTACAGGATACGTACCCAAAGAATGGCGTCACGGCAACTGTGGTCCCACTCCACAAAGCGGTGCTTCTACGGACCCTGGAAATTACCGCCCATAAGCTCGAGCCTTGTCTGCAAAGCTATGGAGAGGATCATAATGGGACTCATAAATAAAGACATTGGGGACCTACTGACACTGTATCCTACCCAATTTGGCTTTGTCAAGGGCAGATCCTGCCTCTTGAACTTGGTCGACTTTTGAAACAGTCACTAAGGCTATTGATGAGGGTAAGGCAGTTCACACAGCCTACCTTGACCTAGCAAAAGTGTTGACACAATACCCCACTCGGGCATCATAGAAAAGCTCACCAGCTTAGATGTAAACCCATATGTCACAAGATGGGTTGCAAACTGGCTCAAGGACAGAATCCACAGGGTTAGAGTTGCTGGTGCCATGTCAGACTCTAAGCCGGTCACGAGCGGTGTCCCACAGGGCTCAGTCCTGGGCCCCCTCTTGTTCGGCATTTATTTTTCTGAAGTGCAGGCAAACATTGGAGGATTGTGGCTGACAAAATTTGCAGATGACTGCAAACTGGGCACCATAATTGACACTCCATCAGATACAGACATCCTCCAGAGTGGTCTCATAGAAATGGATAACTGGTGCCAGAGCCATGGCCTTAAGCTAAATGCCAAAAAATGTATAGTCATACCCTTTGGGAAAAACAAGGTAACCCCTAATTACCACATAGGTGGTAATCCATTAAACACGGAAGATGTTATCAGGGACCTGGGGACCCAAGTTGACAGTAACCTCTCTTTTGACACTCACATTGCCAAAGTGGTTAGGAAGACCTTCTACATTGCCCAACTGATCATGAAGGATTCACATCCAGATCAGGAGAGGTCATTGTACCCCTGTACTCTTCACTTATCAGACCAATGATTGAGTACAACGCCTCATTCGGAATGTACCTTACCCGACACCTGCAGCAGTTGGAAAGACCCCAAAAGTTCCTCACCAAAAGGATAAAGGGGCTCAAACATATGTCATACGCTGCCCGACTGAAGAAACTCCAGCTCTATTCAGTCGCATACCGTCTGCTCAGAGGTGATCTGTGCCTGACATACAAGGCCATGTCCAACCCGGAATTAATGGACATGCTCCACCTCAAAAAATCCAAATCCACCAGAGCCATGAGAGCAAGAGACTTAAACCTCAACAAGGATATAAATAGGACGTGCTGGAGGGACAGATTCATCACCCAGAAACTCCCTACACTATGGAACAGAATCCCAGTCCATGTGAGGCAGAGCCCCTCACTGACTCTGTTCAAGAGAAATCTTGACGAGTGGATAGGAGATCGTAGGTTTACCCCGGGAATCATCTCTGTGTCACTGCTGGACAGAGGCACAGCAAACTAATGGGTATAGTATTCTCATCCTAAGGGGTGGTGAAAGCCACACACACTCTGGCTAGGCTTATAAATGCCCTAGGGCAGATAGCCTAGTATGAACCTATGAACCTATGAACAAAGTTAACATTTAGATAACTTATGTGACTTCATGGTAGTAAAATGAACTCTCAGGAACTCTAGATTTAGTCCAAGGGAGGAATCAGCAGTACCCCATTATCTCCTGGGTAACTTTCTTTACCGCTTTGTGCTGTAGTGCATTTTTCAGAAAAAAAATGAAAATTAACTTGTAGAGCCAACCATGACCATATTTTATTTGCCCACAGTTCAAATTCCCGAACACCGCTATTAGCCTGCAGCATTAAATCTCAAGTCTCTTCCCCAGGCTCCTTCATGTCAGTACCATTTGCATCCCTGGAGTCAGACTTATATACACAAATCAAAGTTTCTGGGCATCAACAAACATTTTCTTCCCCACTGCAAAAAAAAATATTGAAAAAGGATGAGTACAGCAACTTGAACTTCGTTATTTATAAAGCATTCGTGCATGATTGCTAAGAATGTGTACATTTTTATATGTTTGTAAAGAAAAATCATGTTCAAGAAATATATATATATATATATATATATATATATATATATATATATATATATATATATATATATATGAATATTATAGACATTGCTTGGCCTCATTGCCGAGGCAAGTGCATTCCTTTAAATAGCAAGAATGAAGTAAAATATGTTGTGATTGCCTGATTAATACCACTGGTCCTGGCCAATAGTTTTCATGTGTTTTTTCAGTTCTAGTACAGTTTGGCTTCCAATCTCAGCCGCCAAGTTATTCTTTATAAATGCACTACAGTCCATCCTTCCTTCTTTTTTCAGGATTCTAGTAACATGCAGATTTTTTTCTCAGCACCTTTTCCTCCTCTTCTTCAGTTAGTTTAAAATTGAACCTTTCCAAAACTTTCATGCAGTGTGACAGCAGTTTGATACCTCTGTACTGCCCACAGTTGTGAATGTCCCCTTTATTCTTGAACAGTGGCACGAGTATGCTTATTCTCCAGTCATCTGGGATACTCATTTCTTTCCATGTTGCTGTAAGTACCCTCAGGAGCCATTTCCTCCCTATTTGACCCAACATCGTGATCATATCTGCTGTGATCTCATCTGAGCCTGCTGCTTTTCCTGACTTCATTTTCCTTACTGCTGTTCCTGCTTTTTTCTAGGGTGGGCTTCTCCACTTCTTTCATTGTAGCCTCTGTCTGGGACAGTACAGCTTCTGTGGGAGTTTCTTAATTCAGAAGCTGCTGGAAGTACTCTTTCCATCTGCCTTTGATGTCCTCTGGACTGGAGAGCAGGTTATTGCTGACATCCTTTGTGAAGGTGTCATGACTGTCTTATCTTTTTGTCTTTGCCTTGCAACCTGATAGACTACCTTTGTGCCATCTAACAAGTCACTTTACAGAAGTTGGTAGAGTATCCCTGAGGCCTTGCTCTTTGCTATTGCAACTCCGGTCTTAGCTTGTTTGTTAGCTAACCAGTATTCCTTCTTAGCCTAGACGGTCTCTCACACTTTTTCCTGCATGCCTCCTTTCATTTAATGACTTCCTGAACTTCTGAATTCCATCACCAACTTTTGTTATGTACTGGACCTGTCACAATCTGGTTTTAAGAGAAGTTCATGCCTACTTAACCTGGCAGACTTCTTTGAGAGGGTCACCAAGGCAGTGGACAAAGGGTGAAACAGTGCATGCAGCATGTCTTGACCTAGCTAAAGCATTTGATATAATACCGCACTCAGGCATTGTTGACAAGTTCTGTCGGCTAGGCAAAACCCTTACATAACTCACTGGATTGCTGGCTGGCTCAGACAGGATCCTAGAAGTCAGGATCTGGGAGACCACCTCCATTAAGAGACCAGTCACCAGTGGAGTATCCCAGGGCTCCATGTTGTGCCTTCTTCTGTTTGGCATCTACTTCTTGGAAGTCAAGGTTAACGTTAAAGGCCTCTGGATCACCAAGGCTGCAGATAACTGTAAATTAGGAGACATTATAAATCTCCCTCAAGACACAGACATCTTGCAAGTGGGGTTTAACACAGACACATGACTGGTGTCAAAACCATCACCTAAAACTAAATGCCAAAAAATTGCATTATAATGCCCTTTGGGAAACTATTAATGCAAGTTACTTACTCTATCAATAAAGTGTCCCTAAGAATCAATCCAGTAGTAAGAGATCTGGGAACATATGTAGAAAGCAATCTGGATTTTGACCAGGATGTAGCTAAGATAATAAGAAAATCATTCTGTCACCCAACTTATAAGTTAAGGTATGGCATCCAGGTCCAAGGAGGTTATAGTAGTACAACTGGATTTAGCCCTTATCAGACCTGTCATGGAATACAGTTCCCCTTTTGGCATGTATCTAACCAGACACAGTTGGAATGCCCACAAAGGTTTCTCATCAGGAGAATTCAGGGCATGAATACCCTGTCCTAGACTGATCACCTACAGATTCTGTTTCTGTATTCAGTCTTCTACAGGCTGCTGAGACGGGATCTTTACCTGACAGGTCTTCCTCGGACACAGCCCTGATGGATCTGCTGTTGTTGTTGTTGTGTCTTTTGGCTTTTCCCAGTTAGTGGTTGCCACAGCAGAACTCCGGTCCGCTAATGATTGGCAGTAGATTTTTATATGCCGAGTTGCCAGCTGTGATGCACAACCTTCAACGAAGGTATGCTCATTCACGCATGTCTCCACACAGAAGACGCTCTAGCTGAGAATCGAACCAGACAGCGTCTTACTGTGAGGCAACAACGCTACCGCAGCACCACCACCGCAGTCCTGATGGATCTGTTGTACATGCATGAAACAAACAGCACCAGAAACACTAGATCCAGGAATATGAACTTTGCTTGTGACATAAACAGAAAGTTCTGGAGAGACAGATATGCATCCCAAAGGATCCCCACACTATGGAATAGGTTCCCCATCTATCTAAAACAAAGTTCATCCCTGAACCTATTAAAAGAAACTTTTACAACTGGATGGGAAAACATAAATTTACCTCCCCCTCCCCGGTCTGGCCCCCATGTCCTTTATGGGCAGAGGCTGTCAATAAGAAAAGTATTATCTTAACTGACAGCCCCCCTACAAATCCTTAGTCACCTAACTTACATGCCCGCCATATGATACTTGAGACACAGAATAGTTTGGGGTGCACTGCTAGGCTTATAAGGACACTAGTGTTCTTTAGCCTAGTAACAACCTATGGACCTATGAACCTTATTTTCATACATGGCTATGCCACATATCTGTTCTCTAGTTCTCACACATGCTGTTTGAGGCACTGCCTTTCTTGTTCAACGTATCTCCTCTTCCTGAGGTGCCAAAGCCCTGAGTAATTTGATGAACTCTTGTGCTTTCTCTCCAGTCAAATTCCAGGTCTTCAGCCTAGTTTCTGTTAAACTTAGAGCCTTCTCTGGCCACTGCTTGCAGCTGCTTGTGGCAACCAGTAGTTTATGCTTTGGCCAGCTATTTCACTGGTGATGACTTTGCAAGTGCTGATTCTACCCCAGTGCCTTTTCCTTACTAGGAGGAAGACTACTTGAGTTGCACATTTTCCACTCTTGTATGTGATCTTGTGACTCTCTGTCTTGGTGAATCATGTGATGGCCACCATCATGCCATTTGCTATACAGAAGTCTAGAATGGCCTCTCCTCCTTTATTCCTTTTGCCACTTCCTTTTATACCCAGTCCTCATATCCTGTGTTGTCCATCCTGATTCTGCATTCAGGTCACCTATTATCAACACCGATTCACATTGTCCTGCTTTATCTAGTAGGTCTTGAAACTGCTGTCTGAATGCATTCTTTTCCTCACCATCATAACCTTGCTGTGGGGCATAGGCTGAGATTATGAATAGTGCCCTATTTATTTTATTTTAGCTTGTTTACCAGGATACTATACTGATCACTATAGAACATTTGCAGGCACAGCCTGGGTCGGGTGAAGCGATTCACAAAAAAGGAAATAGTATAAATTCACAAACACAGAGTAATCACAGAAGGCAGATAGTCCAACAGAGTCATTACAATATGTAAATAATACTAGAAGAGTTGATTCCCATCCTAGCCTTACACTGTAGTCTGATTTTCATGAGTCTGTAACTAATTTTGATGTCGTCCCTCACTGTCTTCTGAAGCCTCTTCCTCACCACAATGTCCAAATCATTTCTAGTCTGTTCTCCTCCTGACTAGTAAATCTGGATCCAAGCGGCTTTGCTGCACTACCCTTCCATCTTGTCTCCTGGATGCAAAGGATGTCCAGCTTCCTCCTTCCATCATGTCATCCACTTCACGCTGCATCCTGTTAGTGAACTTCATTGAGTGCATCAGCTCTTAGTTCACGTTTGGCTGGTTAATTGGTTTTGAGACCAGCTTTCTCTCAACTGGAAACCCAAGCTGGGCATGTGGACAGTAGTCAGACAGTAGACTATTGACCCAGGGCTGCTGGACTTTATAGCGGGCACACACTGGCCAATAGGGATACAATACACCTTTCCCACTGTTAGCATGGGTCCCTGTCACAGGTCAGGTCCTTAACCCAGTTATCACCAGCAAATACTCATGCCCATTTGGCACTGTTAGTCAACACAACCAAATCACCTAAAGCTAATTTTTACACCATTGAGTGGCTAGCCCTAACACATTGCACAGCCTGTGATCTGTATTCTCCTATCCATAGGATATTGCACATCACAGTAGATGCTCAAAGTAGTTGGTCTTTCCATCTCATCTCCCTTTAGGCACCATCTAGAGTCTGTGCTGCTGCCCACAACTCCATTTTTTGGTGAGTTTGAGGGAGAAACACTCAGCATGTTTTTGGGAAGTGGGACGAACCCCACGATCAAACCTTATACCTTGTGAATGGGAGGCAAAGTCCTTAACCATTATGCCAAATAATATATCACACTAAATTAACATGTAGAACCCATTATAACTTTGAATAAACATGCATCCTAATGCATTGACTCATCATTGCCTTATTTTTCTGATGCAGTTCTTAAATTGTATTTGTGTTAATGTAGAATTTATCATCACCTTCATTGCCTCTATATTAAATATTTTAGCTGTAATTTTCTCCGGTTTAATTTATAGCTAACTTCCTATAGCAATCAGAGATTCTTTTCTTCCTTAAACACTGCAAGAGCTCCCCAACTTCTCTTTCTTTAGAATTGTTACAGTCTCTAATCATGGTATTCGTCATACTAACCTGGTTAACTTAGATTTTTAGAGATTTTTGTCTTCCTCTGATGGTTTGAGTTTTTTTTCTTTGTCTGAGAGTTTTTTGAGTGATTTGTTATTAGTTAAATTTTAGTCTCTTAACTCCTGCTATTAAGATTCATATTTTTCCTTTACCTGCATATGTGATAATTTAATAAAAATGTTTTTCTGTTACAAAATGGGTATTTCTTCCTTTATTGTTGCTGCTTCTATTAGGCCTGCAGGGTTGCCTTCTCTTCTTCTCACCACAGACCGTAGAGTTAAAAATGCAAGTGTAGGAGTAAAATCCTGGCTTAAGCCAACGTGCTTGATTTGGCTGGATAACACAGGGCTTGCTTGATTTCTTTGGATGAAGAATATAATATATTTTAATGTACTGTTTGTCAGGCCTTCATCCTGAAAACACTATGGGACAGAAAGAAGAAAACAAAATGCATACATATAGGTTCATAGGTAGGTACTAGGCTATCTGCCCGAGGGCATTTATAAGCCAAGCCAGAGTGTGCCAGCTTTTGCTGCCCCATTGATTAATTAACTGAGCCTCTATCAAGAAGAGCCAATGAAGTGATTCCAGGGGTGTATTTTCTGTTACCCATCCACTCGTCAAGGTTTCTCTTGAAGAGTGTTAGTGAGGGTCTCTGCCTAATGTAGTTAGGAATTTTGTTCCAAAGCATGGGGAGTCTCTGTGACAGGAATCTATCCCTCCAGCATGTTCTATTTATTGTTGTGGCGAGGTTTAGCTCATTAGAGCGAGTGGCCCGCAGTGACTTGGATTTCTTAGGTGGAGCATGTCCATCAATTCTGAGTTGGACATGGCTTTGCAAGTCAGGCAGAGATCACGTCTGAGTAAGCGATATACCACTGAGTACAGCTGGAGTTTTTCCAGTCGGGCTGCATAGGACATATGTTGGAGACCAGTAATCCTCTTGGTGAGGTACTTTTGCGGTCTTTCCAGCTGTTGGAAGTGTCTTGTGAGGTACATCCCAAACAGGGCATTATACTCTATGATGGGTCTGATGAGTGATGAGTAGAGGGGCACTATAACCTCTTTAATTCTAGATGTGAACCCTTTAGTAATTAGATGGACTACATGGAAGGATTTCCTAACTACTTTGGCAATATGATTGTCAAAGGAGAGATTGCTATCTACCTGGGTCCCCAGATCTCTTATTACCTCTTCTATATTAAGGGAGCTGCCACCTATGTGGTAATTCATGGGTGTTTTGTTTTTCCCAAATGGGATGACTATGCATTTTTTGGCATTTAGCTTGAGACCATGACTTTGACACCAGGTGTCCATCTCAGTAAGGCCCTTTTGGAGAATGTCCGTGTCAATTATGGCTCCCAGTTTGCAGTCATCGGTGAACTTGGTTAGCCATAGTCCTCCTGTGTCTGCCTGTACTTCTGAGAAGTATATGCCGAACAGTAGGGGCCCCAAGACCGAGCCTTGTGGGACATCACTTGTGACTGGTTTAGAGTCGGACCTGGAGCCCGCTATTTTTACCATCTTAGTTCTGTCTGTAAGCCAGTTGGCAACCCATCTCATGACGTAGGAGTTTATGTTCAGGCTGGTGAGTTTTTCTATAATTCCTAAGTGGGGAATGATGTCAAAAGCCTTGGCGAGGTCAAGGTAGGCTGTGTGAACTACCTTCCCCTCATCTGTGGCCTTGGTGACTGTCTCAAAGAAGTCAGCCAGGTTTAGTAGGCATGATCTGTCCTTAACAAAGCCGAACTGGGTTGGGTCAAGTGTTTGGAGGTTCCTAATGTCTTTGTTAATGAGTTCCATGATGATGCGCTCCATAGCCTTGCAGACCAGGCTAGTCAGGCTTATGGGGCGATAGTTACCAGGGCCAGTTGTGACCCCTTCTTTGTGGAGGGAATAACCGTTGCTGTACGCCATTCTATGGGCATGTAGCCTGTGGAGAGACTGAGGCTGAACAGTGTGTTTAGGTGGGGGGTTAGTTCATTCTGTAGTTTGTGCAAGACGCAGCCTGTGACACCATCTGGCCCCATTGACGCTGTGCTTTTGGCTTTTGAAAGGGGTGTTTTCACTTGTGCGTCTGTGATTTCCGGGACACTACACTTTTCCAGTATTGTTGTGGGCCTTTTTGGGGGTGAGAGGGGGGTGAAGTTTGCACTGAATCTATCTGCCAGGATGTTGGCAATATCAGTGGGTTCAGTATATTTTGTGCTATTTTGCACTAGCTCAGAGCATATCTGCGAGTTGCCACTTATCTTTTGAATCCTTGGCTATTTTTCTTTTGAAGTTAGCCTTGGAGGATTTTATGAGGAACCTTAGTTTTTTACTGATACTGATCAGGGATGTCTTTCCTTCTTGGGGATTTGCTTTTTTTCTGAACTAGTTTCCTCCTTCTATTGTATAGCCTGTTTATGGCAGGGGTCCACCAGACTGGTTTCCTTCTCTTAGGGAAGTGAGTCTTGGTTTTGCTAGGGATGGCACGATCCATACATCCTTGTAGGTGCTCATAGAGTGTATTTGTAAAGGTTCCTGCGTCTTGGACACTTGTTATCCTTTAGCGTGGGGGCTGTGAAACTTACCATCTCTGTCTTAAGTAAGGTGAAGTTTGCTATAGAAAAGTTTTTCACTGTGGTTTCCTTGGTTGGAGTTGGTGGTGTGGTGTGGACATCCATAGTGATTAGTTTATGGTCTGATCTAACCAGTGATGGGTTGATCTCTGGTGTGGAACACCTGTCGCCCATGTTGGTGATGACCAGGTCCAATATCTTTTCACCTCTGGTAGGGGAGTTTACCAGCTGATCCAGGGCATTTGAGTTGATAAGTTCCAGGAAGCGCTGGACCTGGGAGTTTGTACTTGAGTAGTTTTCCCAGTTAACGGTAGGGTAATTGAAATCGCCCAATATCAGGGTGTTCGGTAGGACCTTCATGTTTTCCAGTGTCTCCAGAAAGGCAGAGTGGTGGTCCTGGGTCATGGAGGGTGATCTGTAGCAGGCCACAATTTGCATTGCAGATTTGCCTGATGTTAGTTGCACATGGATGATCTCGGAGGTATCATGCTGCGCCACTAACCTCGAGGTGTAGGTATCCTTGATGATTATGGATACACCCCCTCCTTTTGTGTTTCGGTCCATGTTCTGTGGCCGAAATGTGTGGTATGAGTTGTAGCCTGGTAGTGCTAGGGTGCTCTGTGGAGCCTTGAACCAGGTTTCAGTTACTGTACAGATGTTGACATTGTCCATACAGAGGAGTGCTTCGAGCGTGTGCATTTTGAGATTTAAACTCCTGGCGTTGAGTAGCATAACCCTCATTTTTTTATTTGTGCTGTTTACGGAGGTGGGTTTGACTTTTGAGCCTTGCCTAAAAAAGGCACTATGGGGCAGCAAGAGCCTTGGCCAGTATTTGAAAGCATGGGGATGACAGGTGCAAGCTGTCTCTTGCAAAGCAACGAGGTCTGTCGAGCATGTCGTCCCAGGCTGACAGACACTGGATCCCCTTTGAATGACACCAGAAGCTTAGCCAATTGTTGAAATTGATCATTTTTTCTTTATACTGTGGTATCATTCTTGGTGAGGGCAGGATGCTACTCAGGGTCAGGTTCATACCCGCCTGGGCTACATGATCAGAGAGCTCTTCCATGTCTCTTTTCATGTAGTCCAGGGAGGTATATCTCAGGTCATTTACACCAACATGAACAATGACAGTGTCATATTTGTACTTGTTCTGGAGTGACCCGAGTGCTTGTGTTATGTGGTGGATTCTGGCTCCCGGCAGGCAGCTAACAGTAACCTTCTCCTTGTCCAGCCTAGTGAGTGGGATGTCAGTGTGCTTGACTATAGAGTCGCCTCTCATTAGTGTGTTAGGTATGTTATTTTGCCTTAAGGGCTGTGATTGTGTGGCACACTGATTTTGTGTTTTATGTGTTTTCTGTTTTGTGACGGGAGGTGCAGGTTTTTTGGGTGTCTGCTTTGGAGGGCTGTGATGCTTTTGCAGGTTTTTATTTAGAGCCTCCGAGTATGATTTTGTGTATCTATGTGTATTTTTTGCCAGTGCTGGTTTAGTATGTTTATGTGAGGCTGGAGGTGTGGTGCAAGTGTTAACCTTCTCCTCATGACTGCCTGTTCCAGTCTTGGGTGGAGAGAGCTTAGCCTCCAGTTTAGCTGTATAATTGCATCTCTCGCATATGTTAATGTTTTGTGGTAGGAGGAGAGGGTTGTCTATGTACATGAGTCAGTTGTAACATTGCCTCAGGATACACAGGTTCACCAGCTGGACTAGAGAGTATACCTGAAATTGCCCTTTGGTCATGCCTGAATAGTAAGGTGAGCTGCTTAGTCGCTTGGTTGGTGAGGGGTGAATAATGAGCCTTGCCCTGCTGGGCAATCAAGTGTTGGGGTATATTAGTGCTTGCTATTAGGTCTGAGCAAGTGCTGGACTGTCAGATGCTTTTTAAGTGCTTAGGTTGTGAGTTAGATTACTTTCAAGGGAAAAACTGAAGAGGCGACTTGGTGGAGCCGGGATAATTTTAGCCCTAGCTAACCGGCACTGCCCGGATGTGCAAAACCGTGCAAACAAGGTTTTTACTGCAGGGAAATGAAAGAGATAGAAATTAGCCCAAAATGGCCTATAAACTACTAACTTCTGGGCTAGAACCACTCCTCCAGGGACAGATGGCTGTTCAAAGCTCCCTCTCTCACAGGTGAACAGAGAAACCTCCCTCTATCCAAGTAAGGTATGGGCAACTCAGAAAGTTGTAACACAGCCCTGAATTCAGCACTAGCCTGAAAACTGGACTATACTAGCTTAGAAAAGTGGGAAACAAGGAAACATTTTGTTTGAAAAGATAAGGCAAAAACAGTAAAAAAATACACTTAAAACAGCTTTAAATGACTACAAACAGTAAAAAATACACTTAAAACAGCTTTAGATGACTACAGGCAATCAGTCAAGGCTTGTAAACAAATTACCCAATTAACCAGTAAAAAAATCTCAAAACTGAGCCCTGTTCCTGTAGTCTTTAATCAGACAAGTTCTAACTGCACACTCCTGCCACTGGGGTGCAGGGGAACCTTCTCCAAAAAAAGAAGGGCTGGATTAGTGCTCAAGTTATACAAACAAAGCTAGATTCAGCAGGCCTGGATCTAGTCTATGCTACAGCAAACAAGGCACAACAATTTCAGTAAGAAACAGTTCAAATATGCAGGCACTATAAGCCTTTAACCAGAAATTCCCAGCTCAGAAGGGCAGAGTCCAGCCTCTCCTCCCACAAGAGTGTAGACCACGAACCTTCTTAATATAAAATAACTGGCCTGAAGCCCAAGTGCTTAAACCAGAACTAATACACTTTTACAATAACATACACTGAGCCTTCAATCAGCAGTTCCCAACTTAGAGGGATGTAAGCTACCTGAGAACTCACCTTCTGCTCAGTTTTGCAGTTCTGTTTTGAGTTAAAGGATCCCTGTCTATCCTCAGAGCCATCAGCTGCTGCTTCATCTGCAGACTCTCCCAAGACACTCACAAGCAAGTATCTTAAAGACCCAAGTCCCCACAAGTTCAGGCCTTCCTCTCCAAGGCGTAAAGCTAAAAACAGAAAGTAATTTTGCTGGTAATGGAAAATAACTCTTCTCTGAGATTTTCAAAAATCTTTTTAAGTGTGACGTCGTTTCATATAGAGAGGTGCATCAGATATTAAGTCCTAGACCAAACTCTTCCAGTCTTTCTATGCCACTGCCTACTTGTTTATGACAATGGACACCATTGTTCAGGCACAGAAGGAGTTGTCTGTGGCCCCATCCTTATCAGCTTCAGCAAAGGCTAGGGCCCCCTTTCTCAGTGTTTTCAACACTGCATACTTATCCAGACATTTGTTATTGACATGCATGACCTCGGCTGACATCAGCCCCATCAATATCAGTGTCGATGGCTGAATACCTGTTGGTGTCAACTGCCTTTCCAATGTCATGACCACAGCCTTTGGTGCTTATGACTCTGCTTTTGGCTAGGCCGCTAGTGTTGCTGGGTCTGGCACCTTCTCTACAAGTGGCAATATGACAGTTGATGACACTGGAGGTTGAAACATTGGTACCATAATCTGTGCCAAGTCTGTCAGTGTTGCTGCTTATAGCAATAACCCTGGCCTTGCAGTTTTTAGTGCAGTGGTTCTCATCAGAAAGTATGTAGTTGATGCTGACCATGGCCCAGGTGTTGCAGATACTCCTGCAGTGGCCATCCACAATATTAGTTACCACCCAGGTGTTAACACACCAGTTCGGCAAGCAAACTAGACTCTCCAGGATCCCATGGCTATCCTACCTTTTACGCAGCAGGACAGAGACCCAAGGGCATTTGCAGTGTTCATTCATGATATTTCAGTGCCTAGATATTCTCAAAACTTAGGTTGCTAGGAGACCATGTGTGAGAGAAAGAACATTGACTACTCTGCAGAGTTTCCCATGGTAGGCATCATTGATGAGGAGGTTGCTGACTCCCCATTATCCCCAAGTTTGTGAAGGTCTTGGAGATGATAGGGATGTCCCACAGACCTCATCATCCCCCAGTAAAGAGTGTTATAATAGGCCTCTCTGTCCACCCAGCATTTATCGTGGGTGGCTCCTGCACTGGTGGAGAAGTTAAAGGTTGCCACTAATGCAGCATTATAAAACACAGACACTGTCATTCCTGTCACAATGAATCCAGATAGGATTCTCAGAACCTAAAGAATTAGAATTTATGGTTGGAGACTATTAAGCTGGATAGTCTTTATTGCAGCAGCAGCAGTAGCACTAAAAAGGCTCCAGCATCTCAATGCTCTAAGGTTCATTCCCCCTTTCAAAGAAATTTGGGGTATGGACTACATTGGGAAGTAATGTTATGAGTCATCAATGTTTTCACTGATAGACATATCTGTTTTATATGGTTGATTGCCTGTGAGGTCTAGTAGATAAATGCATCAGTTACGATAAGAATTACCTGATGGGCCCTCTCAAACAAAAGTTACAGTCCTATTGGCATTTGTTACATCAGTGCCAAAAACAATAAAATGTGAACCACAGATTTAGAATGTACGCTTTCTCTTTTGTTGTTAATTACTGATTTCATCTGAAGTAGCTTGTCTGGTTTGTATCACAACTGTCACCCTGTTTAAATAATGTTCATACAATCACATGACAGTGAATCCAGCAATAAAAGCTTATAAACTCATTAATAAAACCATTGAGAAATGTTGAAATCTTTTGAGTTCTTCAAAATGCATTCCAATTTAAAAACCTACAAAACATTGGGTATGTTATCTCCCAGTTCTTCCCTTTAAAATGCATTTGATGTTTATATTCCTCTGAGACCTAGCGAAAGATGAGCTGACAAACCGAGTTGTCATTCAAGCTCTTTTTTTTCCAACTTACTATTGAAATCCCTACCTTTAGGGCCCATGTCCACTTGGTCAAGCACCAGTAACCCCCCCAAAAAAGCAACAAAAAAAAACAACAAAAAGACAAACTTACAGCAGTTATTACAGTGTATGGTGTGTTTATAACAATTGTTATTGTCTGTAAGTGTAATAGCATTCATGTTTGCACCAGACTTCTAGTCATTTTACTAACCTAGAAGCTGCCACATAGTATACACTTTGCCGTGTATACCACTCCAGCAGACTGACAAGTGAAATGTCTTCTTACTCGATATATAATATGTTGTAAATTATTTCTGTATGCCATTGAACATAAAGATGATAATGCAATATAAGAGGATATATATATATATATATATATATATATAAGAAAAGAAAGTATTTCATGCATTGGGAGAAGTATGATGTTGTTGTGTCTTTCGGCTTTTCCCAGTTAGGGGTTGCCACAGTGGAACTCCGGTCCACTAATGATTGGCAGTAGTAACTACCAATAAACATCCACAAACAAAAGAAAAGAAACAAACAACCTCAGCTCCGGAGTAGGACCTGGAACACCACGTTTAAAAATGTTGTTTAGTTGTTCTGTTCAGCAATAGGGAGTACACCAGTGCCCTAAGCAAGTACACATTTAGCCAAACGAGTGAAAAAGTAAATTAATACTGGAATCCAGAGCAATTTAAATGCACGATAACTTTTTAAATAAAATTTCAAAGACAAATCCACGTAAATGTTAAGCGCTTTTCATTCGGGTAATACCCGAACTTCTTCAGACATATTACTCTTGTTACTGTTGCACTTAAGTAGTCCCCTCTTCATTCCTGTCCTATCAGGAAGAAGTAATGGACGACTTTTTAACAACAAGACTTATTAATTTCCATGTATATAACAAAGTTTGTATTAACAACCAATGTAAAAGTTAATACACATAGTATTAGTTAAAATATACTTTTCTAAATTTCTATATTTACACAGTCCATTAGTTCAATCTTTTTTAAGCAGTAACCATGTCAATTAGCGAACTTCTCTTGTAATAGTGTTCTTATACAATTATTTAATATATATAAAAATTATTTAATATATATAAAAAAGTGTGTAGTAAACACACCTTTTCTTCCTTTGCACTTCAATAGTAATGATGATAATAGTATACCGAAGTACAAAGGTACGAATGAGTCTTTACTTAAAGATGTTAGAGTTAGGAAGCAAACTATTGTTGTTGTGTCTACTCTCTAAAGTGTCAACAGCTCCCCCTAGTGTAATTTTTACCTAAGGGCTTTTTACCTGTTAACTGATAAAAACGTTCCTGTTTAGTGCTCACCTAAATAGGGAATGTATTACCTTATACGGAAAATATATATTTGTATAATATTTTAAATATATTAAATATATATTTATATTCAAAAATTTACTAAATTTATGCATATATTATGTGTATCTGCGTATCTGTGTATAAAAATAAATAAAATAATAAATACCTCCATGTTAATACAAAATTGTATATGTTAATACAAAGTTATATGTATTTTTTGTTGTTAAAAAGTGTGCATAAAGTACAAGTATATGTATATATATATTTTTAAATATTATTTGTAAGTAACATGTTTATAGAACTCTATTTTATATTTAATTCTGTTCTTTTTAAAATAAAATTAATAGTACTCAATCTCCTTTTAAAATATTACTGTGTTACCTATATAAACTTTTTAATTTTAAAATGCATGCAGTACTGCAAGCTTCATTTAACCCTGGTTCTGTGTGTGCGTTTAATCTTAATTGCCAGTTCAATTCATTCCTTTCTAGTAGTAATTTGACTAAACTGTCGTTGGCCCCCAATTTATTTTCTATATTCTGCCTAGTCTGTGATATGACCCTAAATTTAAAGTGATGACCTTCTTTTTGTTCACAGTGGTTTGCTAATGCATTGTTGGTATTTTTCTTACTGATGGCATATACGTGTTCATAGATCCGGTCTTTGAGTCTACGGTCTGTCTTACCCACGTAAAATGCCTGACAAACTTGACATTCAGCAAGATAAACCACACTTCTTGTGTTACAATTATAAGTATGTTGGGTAAAAAAAGTCTCACCTCTGACCTTAAATTTGTTACTGCATGTAATGTATTTACATTGGTTACAGTGACCGCACTTACGGGTACCCCCTTCCCCTTCTTTCCTCATTCTTTCCTGACCTTTTTCAAGAATTTGTTTTAAGTTTTGTCCTCTTCTGAAACTAATGCATGGGTACTCCCCTATGCGGTCAAAAATTTCCTTATTTAGGGACAAATAAAACCAACATTTTCTAACCACTTGACACTTTAGACAGTAGACACAACAACAATAGTTTGCTTCCTGGGAGGGTGGCCTAATGGTTAAAGAGTTTGCCTTACAAACACAAGGTGCAGGGTTTGATTCTCACAAGGGATAATTGGCTAAGCTTAAAATGGCTCGCAAGGGCAGTTAGCTTAGTAAGAATCTATGAATATTCTAAGTCTAACATCTTTAAGTAAAGACTTATTCGTACCTTTGTACTTCGGTATACTATTATCATCATTACTATTGAAGTGCAAAGGAAGAAAAGGTGTGTTTACTACACACTTTTTCATATATATATTAAATAATTTTTATATATATTAAATAATTGTATAAGAACACTATTACAAGAGAAGTTCGCTAACTGACATGGTTACTGCTTAAAAAAGATTGAACTAATGGACTGTGTAAATATAGAAATTTAGAAAAGTATATTTTAACTAATACTATGTGTATTAACTTTTACATTGGTTGTTAATACAAACTTTGTTATATACATGGAAATTAATAAGTCTTGTTGTTAAAAAGTCGTCCATTACTTCTTCCTGATAGGACAGGAATGAAGAGGGGACTACTTAAGTGCAACAGTAACTAGAGTAATATGTCTGAAGAAGTTCGGGTATTACCCGAACGAAAAGCGCTTAACATTTACGTGGATTTGTCTTTGAAATTTTATTTAAAAAGTTATCGTGCATTTAAATTGCTCTGGATTCCAGTATTAATTTACTTTTTCACTCGTTTGGCTAAATGTGTACTTGCTTAGGGCACTGGTGTACTCCCTATTGCTGAACAGAACAACTAAACAGCATTTTTAAATGTGGTGTTCCAGGTCCTACTCCGGAGCTAAGGTTGTTTGTTTTAATGATTGGCAGTAGATTTTTATGTGCCGAGTTGCCGGCCCTGATGCACAACCTTCAACTAAGGTACGTCCATTCACGCATGTCTCCACACAGAAGACGTTCTAGCTGAGAATCGAACCGGACAACGTCTTGCTGTGAGGCAACAATGCTACCACCACCACTGGGAGAAGTATGATGTAAAGAAAAAATTAAGTTATATGAGCAGGTAGTTGTTAGTGGGGATTTTGGTTGTTTACATACAGATATACAAGAGTACTTGGGTGTTAGTAGCTTAGTGGCTGGTTAAGAGGAAGTGTCAAAATGAATAAGGATGCGAGACAATTGTGTCCAGTGCTTGGTTTGTTGTGTGATTTATTAGTTAATGCAGTTTCTGGAAGTTTGTGATTTGAAACTGAAGATGTAAATATCAATTTGAGGCAAAAGGTTATGGTCCCAGTAGTTCTTAATTATGCAGATGACTCAATGCTGTGCAGTGAATGCTGGTGCTGCACTTGGGCCCCACTGGCACCTGCCAGTCATGCCCTACTAACCGTGTGCACCTGGAGTTGCCACTCCCTTTGCCCCACCCTAATTATGGCTCTGGTCTGTATTTATTGAAGGGTGAGGCCTGTGCTTGTTACCACATCCCTGACGGGCTCTCATGCTGTGCAGGCTGTCTTGTTACAGTACACATTTGGTACACTTTGTAAGTGACTCTGCATTGTGCTAGTGACATTATTTGTACTGTGTAGCTCATTTCCATACAGCCACTTAAGACTGCGAATCACATGTAGATATTTTCCTTAGACTGCCTCCCCATGTGCACACAAGCACAGACCTGGATTCATTTTCTGCAGGAGGATCCTATGGTCATCTAATGTGGTACAGCAGGGCAATACAGCCCCCCTCTTACACACAAATCTGAATTCACTTTCAGCAGGAGGATCCTTTAGCTGAAAGGTAAGGTGCAGAAAACAGTGGTACGGCCAGTGCTACTGTATGGTACAGAAGCCTGGGCAGTAAAGGCAGAGCAGTTGAGGAAGGTGGAGGTGATGGAGATAAAGTGTCTGAAAAGAGTGGTGGCATGCACATTGTGGAACAGACAAAGGAATGAGAACATGATAGTAGAAGCCAGAATAACTGTTATTGTAGAGAAGGTCAAAGAAAACTGATTATGGTGGTTTGGGTACATATGCAGGAAAGCAGAAGGCAATCTGGTGAATTTGGGACAGACAGGAAGAATGCAAGAGGAAATGAGGGAATCCAGAAAAGAGGTGTATGGACTGTGTGTGTGTGTGTGTGTGTGTGTGTGTGTGTGTGTGTGTGTGTGTGTGTGTGTGTGTGTGTGTGTGTGTGTGAGACTTGCAACAGACTGGCATGAATATGAAAGAAGGTAGGAGAGTGGCATTAAATAATGAGAGATGGTGACAAGCGACACTACACCCTGACCCATGTAGAAAATAGGAAAAATGGGTGTGGGGGTTGATAATGATGATATTCCAATAGCCATGTTATGTGGCATAGCAGAAAAATAAGACACCCCCACCAGTGCACATAGATCTGTATTCAGTTTTTTCAGGGGAATTGCATAGCTGTCTCACATGGTATAGCTGAACTGTAAGGGCCCCATACACAAACATTAGTTTCTGCAGAAGAATACTGTTACCCTGTCATGTGGTACAATAGGAAAATAATCCCCCCCCCCATACACACAGATCTAGAATCAGTTTCTGCAGAAGGATTCTGTGACCTTCTCGTGTGGTACAGTGGTCTACCATACACACACAAATCTGGATTCATTTTCTGCAGAAGGATCCTGTGGCTCTCTCATGTGATATAGTAGCAAAATAAGTACTCCACCCCCCCATACACACAAAAACATTGGAAGTCATTTTGTCCAGGAGGTTCCCATGGCTATCTTATGCAGTATAACAAGACGCACACATGCAGACAGTTCCTGCTGTACCAACCTGGGGGCCTTGTCATATATTACAGCAGGCCTTCTTGGCGTGCATCCTACTTTTTCTGTTTTCTATTTTGAGAGGTCTGCTGATTATACTACACAGTTGTGTACAGGTTAAAAGAAGTATACAGTGCTATTACACACAGTTTATTCCATGCAGTGATGTTGTGCTGTTATGTCTTACGAAGCAACATGATTATATTTATGCATCCAGTCCTCCATTTCTATTCATCCTGAAGACAAGATATTGTTCACTAGCTAAGGTCAAAAAAGTGTCTTGGAGAAAGAAATTTAAAGCACTGCAGTTGTCATTCTTTACTCTAAATGGTGCAGTTCAGGCCACATAATTACTTAAAGAACTGAGTGACTCTTTCTGCTGAAGAGAAAGATAACTACCGCGCGCGATCCCTACAGAGAATAGCTGTGCATTGGCTGCTCTCTTACAGATTCACAAACCACAGCTAATCATTGCTTTTAGGTTGTAGAGCACTGTGGGAAGTAGTGCACACTCTTTATGTGCTGCAGATGCTTCATGAATATGTGATTCTTGTTATGCAGTTAGGATAGGCAAACATCCATATAATTAGTTGGGACAGGCTGTGTGTATTGGGACAGAATGCTTCTAAAGACTTGAGCAGAGAAAGTGGAAGGGACTGTCAGATGTAGCCACTTACACAATAAGTCTCATTTCAGAACGCATGCTGCAGCCAGAATCCTGTGTGCAAAATGATATAACAGTGGATAAAGCCGCGTGTTCATTTTTCAAAGGGACAGATGACAAACTGGAGAAAAACTCATTAATTTAAAGTACAGCAATCTTCTCAGTATTTCCCACTTAACCCAGTGCTTTCCTGCCTGCCCTGCTTTATGTCAATAGTAGCAGGTAGCATGTTATATTAACCTAGGCAGTAAATAACAAAAGCAAGCCCAGGCATGTTACAGCTTCAAGGTGAATGCCAAATTCATCCCGCCTGTATCCCATGACATTTATTATTACATAAAGGCATGCATTTTTTTCCCTTATAAGGGGAAAGAATATACAAGATTGTAGATAGATTTTAATTAGTGTGTTTTACTTCCTATTGATTACATTTTTTTAATGTTTGTGAAAACATCCATGCCTATTCAGAGAATAGAGCAGATCATTGCAATACGCATGTCTTCCTATTGCAATATCAGGAAATAATTAAAACATGCCTATGTTGTGTAAAGTAAAACTGTTGTGCAGAGGTACACATCAAAGATAATTTCAGAGAAGCATAGTACAAGTTGTTATACCTGTCTATGAGTAGTATGAAAAATCATTCATACTGTCCTGATTTCATGCATTCATATATAGAGTCATTGACTTGCTACCATGAGCTTAGGTTAAGTACCTGAAAAGAGAGCGATACATAACAGTTTGGTAACAATTCTGTCTTGTAGCACTTATATAATTTTTTACACTGCCAGTAACCACAGCGGTAGCGTTGTTACCTCACAGCAAGAGGTTCTCCCGTTCGATTCTCAGCTTGGCTTGGGAGTGCCTTCTGTGTGGAGTTTGCATGTCCTCCCCACGGTTGGGTAGCGTTCGAAAGACATGTGTGCGTAAATGGGCGTGCCTTAGTTGAAGGTTGGGCATCGAGCTGGCACCTCGGCATTTCGTAAAAATCTACTGCCAATCATTAGCGGACCGGAGTTCTGCTGTGGCGACCCCTTACTGGGAAAAAGCCGATAAACAAACAAACTGCCACTAACCAGTGGATAGGTGTGTGTGTGTGTGTGTGTGTGTGTGTGTGTGTGTGTGTGTGTGTGTGTGTGTGTGTGTGAGTGAGTGAGTGAGCGTGTGTCTTGGGAATGCGGCACCAATAGGAGGTTATTATCCTTGTACTGGACTATACCTTTCATTACTTCAAAATAGTGCACCCCAGCTGCAAGTACTTGCTCCTTGTGGCTTCACTGCTAACAATAAAAATGGGTGTAATTATACAGTATCTTTAAATCTAATTAAAGCAAACATATGATGTATATGCAGATGCTGCACTGTCAGTTTAAATGGTAGATTCAAGCAAGAGCACATAATTTCCCTGATGCTATGAATTTCATGACTGTTGGTGTCAGTGATTAAGCAGTGAATTTCACCGAATGAGAAAGCTGCTATTATCCTTGGGATACCCAAGTTAGTTGATTTAGTAGAGAGTTAAGTGAGTTTGGTGTCATTCAGCTCGAGGCAGTATGTTCCAACTTTACCATAGTGCTGAACTGGATAAAATGGGTATTAGAAACTAGTTCTTCTTTTACTGTGACTTTCACCTGTTCAGTGTATTTGCCTTTTCCTCATGATTGTGTACAGTTAGTGTACTTGGATAAAAGGATGTGTGGAGTAGTGAAGATGCAAGGGGGTTTGCCTACCTGCAAAAACATTGACTTCATTGATTTATTGTTTTTTTGGGGGGGGTTGTACTTTAGTCATTTTTGTAAATGAAAAATCTTGTGTGCAGGTGCACTTTATGAGTGACAATGGATGCATGGTTTCTGTTTTGCATTGTAACTGGATTTTGATATTGCTTGTTCATTTTTATGCCTTCATTTTTTATTGCATGAAGCTGCCCAAGTTTAGGTCTCAGTACTGGGTTTATACGTTTTTTCAGTAAGCAGATCCCTGACTTTGGCCCTCATTCCTTCTTGTATCCACTTTATAGTTAGCTGTGTACTAGTTAGTAACAGTATGGGAAATTTATGGAAATTAGTAGCCAACATGTATCCAGGAAATGGAGTACTAAGAGACATCATGCCGAACAAAAGGGAAGTACATTTTATGAGCCTCCAATGGCACTGAAAATGAGAAGAATATACTTGAGAGAATGAGAAGTAACATGGGTTTGTTTAAAAGGCAGCTGTGAACTGGGTGATGGGCAGCTATAGAGGGATCAGACCTTGCCTTAGCAAAATCTGGTACTATATTACAGTAGGAGGGCGCTGCTGTAGAAGCATTCATGAGGGAATATACATGGGGTAGGGCAGGTAGCAGCAGGATGATGCAAAGGGAATTCATGAAAAAAGTGGGTTTAACCATATGGAACAGCACATCTGGGGGTGGAAAGCAGCAAGACAAGCCTACATTGGAAATGCATACATGTGGGCGTGCACCTGGAGAAATCCAGGGAAGAAAGCGACATGGAGCAGAACAGGGACTGGAATAGGGATCAGTAGGAAGATGACTAGGGAATATGTGTATAGGGGGAAATAACCCATGTCCTGTCCTACAGTCTTTGTTGGAGTAGGAGTCTTTCAAATAAATCTATGACATCTGCCTGAGTTGTGTGTGCACTGTGGACAAGTGGACTACATACTGGGTCCTCACTAAGACTGGAGGTGGTAATGGGTATATTCTGTCTGCACTGTAGTCAGAGCAGCATGTCTGCTACTACTCATGCAGCGGTGCTACTATTACATCGACCCATGGCAGGGCAGTAGGGTAGGAGAAAAAAGCCATCTTAAGCACATGGTCACTTGTATTCTGTACCTAGGGATCTGCCGGAGTTGGGGTCTTTGATGTACAGGGTATGGCAGAACTAAAGTCTGAACTAAGGTGTCCTGCGGATACCTCTCAACTGTCCCTAATTTTGCAGGATGCCCTTGTTTTTGCCTGATGTTTTTGTGTGTCCCTCATAAAATGTTGATTTTCTGGTATATCACTTAGGATTACTATCAGCCAATAGTGCGACCATTAGCATTTCATGCTTCTTATTCTTCAGAAAATGCATGTTGATACAAAACCTATTCAGGTAACTTTCTAAGCAAATTAGAATAATGCTGAAAATCATATGTGCTTTGGGACCTTTATTCCCCAATCCCTCCCCCCATTATTTTGTCTTTATCCAAAATTCATGAGCAAAGAAGTGAATGGTATGAGAAGTACTAATGTTTGAGCTCAGGAGACAGGGGTAGAGATGGTACTAGGCCCTGGGCCTAGAAGACACAAGATGGGACTAATATCTGTGCTTAGGTGACCCGAGTTGTAGGACAATACTAATGTCACAGCTGTGGTGACCTGAGGTGTGAGCAGCAGTAATGTCATGGCTCAGGTGACCTGGGGTGTCAGTAGTACTAATGTCATGGCTCAGATGACCTGGGGTGTCGGCAGTACTAATGTCACAGCTCAGGTTACCTGGGGTGTTGGCAGTACTAAAGTCATAGCTCAGGTGATCTGGGCTGTGAGCAGTACTTGATGTCACGGCTCAGGTGACCTGGGGTGTCGGCAGTACTAATGTCATGGCTTAGGTGACCTGGGGTGTCGGCAGTACTAATGTCATGGCTTAGGTGACCTGGTGTGTCTGCAGTACTACTGTCACAGCTCAGGTGACCTGGGGTGTCGGCAGTACTGATGTCATGGCTCAGGGTGATCTAGGTTGTGAGCAGTACTGATGTTATGGCTCAGTTGACTTTGGGTGTCGGCAGTACTGATGTCATGGCTCAGGTGATCTGGGCTGTGAGCAGTATTGATGTTATGGCTCAGGTGACCTGGGGTGTCTGCAGTACTAATGTCATGGCTCAGGGTGATCTAGGCTGTGAGCAGTACTGATGTTGTGGCTCAGTTGACTTGGGGTGTCGGCAGTACTAATGTCATGGCTCAGGTGACCTGGGGGGGTGTCGGCAGTACTAATGTCATGGCTCAGGTGACCTGGGGGTGTCGGCAGTACTAATGTCACAGCTCAGGTGACCTGGGGTGTCAGCAGTACTAATGTCACAGCTCAGGTGACCTGGGGTGTCAGCAGTACTAATGTGATAGCTCTGGTGATCTGGGCTGTGAGCAGTACTGATGTCATGGCTCAGGTGACCTGGGGTGTCGGCAGTACTAATGTCATGGCTCAGGTGACCTGGGGTGTGAGCAATACTGATGTCATGGCTCAGGTGACCTGGGGTGTGGGAAGTACTAATGTCACTGCTCTGGTAACCTGGGGTGTGAGCAGTACTAATGGCATGATTCAGGTGACCTGGGATGTGAGCAGTACTGATATAGTGATTCAGGTGACCTGGGGTTTGAGCAGTACTAATGGCATGTTTCAGGTGACCTGGGCTGTGAGCAGTACTAATGTCATGATTCAGGTGACCTGGGATGTGAGCAGTACTAATGTCATGATTCAGGTGACCTGGGGTTTGAGCAGTACTAATGTCACGGCTCAGGAGATATAGAATCTGGGCTCAGGATACACAAGGTGTGGGTGCAGTACTAGAGTCTGGGCTCAGGATCCACATAGTGTCAGATGTATTAAATCATGTACATAAGAGATACAATGTAAGCAGTGGCAGAGTCTTGCCTTAGTTGACATGAAGTGTGGGCAGTAGATAAATCTAGGCTCGGGGATACAGGTTGTGGGGAGGAAATCTGTCAAGATATAAGCAGCGAAAATGTTTTTGTCCCTTTAGTTTTAAATACAGTTCAGGTATATTTTTATTAACAAAAGGAGAAGTTGTGGACAATAATTATCAAAGAGTTGAAGATATTTATCTGGGAGGGGAAAATAACAAAGGTCAAGTGGAATAAGTTGATCCTTCCAATAAAACAAGGTGGTTTGGGATTACCTGATTTGAAGGGATATCTTAGAGATACACAATTAAGGATCATATGCAGAAGACTATAATACAAAGTGGAAAGGGATGATGATGATGAAATGAAGAGTGGAGAGACTCAAGAAATAAGGATAGAAAGAGATTTTGGATGCAGGCCCTTAAGGAGAATAACAGTCATACAAAATTTTATATTCATAAAGTAGTAGAAAGTATTCTAAGACCTAAACAAACTTGAAAATGCAGAAAGGAGATTTTTGCGGATAGGGATGACAGCAAGGATCTATATCAGTTAATCGAAAGCTTAACTGAGTGAATCACTATTTGCTGAATCCATTTAAACGAAAGCTCAATTAAGCAAATGATCGTTTAAGTGAAAAATTTGTAGGGAAAAAAAACTATTTGCCCACCCACCAACCATAACAAACAAAACAAAATTTAAAACTATGCAAAAGAGGGGGGCTTCACCCTCCCAACTAAATATACCAACTCCGAGATCACACTACAGTGGGGAAAAGGGCAAATTCCTGATGATGGCCAACCATGTCCTTTCTCCAGAAAAAAAATTGCTTAAATGATCATTCTCTTAATTGAGCTTTTGCTTACGTAAGTTCAACAAGTAGCAATTAACTCAGTTAAGCTTTCGATTAACTGATATATACCAGATAGCAATTAGGGGTCCAGAGAATAGATAAGATAGAGCTGGAATTTATTCGAGAAAACTGGCAAACAAACTTAAGTTATTGAGACCAAATAATTGGAAAGGGAAAGGTAATAGAATGGGAAGAGGCCAAGAAGACATTTGGACTTCAGGCTTAGAGACTGCCTTCCCTACAAGGGATTGATATCAGAGTATAGGCAAAGAGAAAGGGATAGGGGAATCCCAAGTGAAGGACCTGCTCTGGTAGAGTTTTTAGTTAAACCTAGAACAGAATCTGCTGTTAAAAAGGGGATAATTAGTAAAGAATATAAAATATTTTATGATAACTGTAGGAATCAGAGGAGGTTAGAAAAGATTGGGAAGAGAGACTGGAAAAGCAATTTACAGGGGAATAATGAAACTGTGCATGGCTCCCACGTGTGCAGCAAAGTCTCAAAGATTTAGGATTTTTGCTTGCAAGTGCTTCCATAGGTATTTTTATACCTTATACTCCAAAGAATTTTCCCTCGGGTAGATGGAAATGTTGGGTGTGTGATGGAGGTAACTGGAAACGTATGTTTTGGGAGTGTAATGAATTGATAGACTTTAAAAATTCCCTATAGAGTACTCTGTCCAAAATATTGGGTAAGCAAATTGGTGTAACTAAGGAAATGTTTCTTTTGAGCTGGAGCACAAGATCTGAATTGCCTAGATATAACAAAGGCTTGTTACGTTTAATTCTGTTGGCTGCCAGAAAAACAATTACTAGAAAAAGGAAATCAACATCAAACCCAACTGTAACTTGAAGTATTAAACATTGTAACAGAGATATGAGAACTGGAAGCGCGAGCTTTAGAAAAGGGGAGGAGCAAATTTCATAGAAAAAATGGAAATTGTGGAATGAATACTTGCAGAGCAATGTTCTGGAGGAATAGTGACATTTAAGGGAAGGCAGGAATTGAGCAATTTATATAATGTGGACTGATGGTGGTTATACAAAAAAACAAATGTAATGTGTAATGTATGTAACTGGGAATAGACTAATATGTTTGTTCTTTTATATATAGAGATATAGATATATGTACACATATGTCTGCCTGTGTTCAAGTGCTAATTTAATAAAGGTGTTAAAAATAAAAATTAAAAAAAAATCAATGGAGAGATGACCACTGAACTGGTCTTGAATTGGTACTCAAAATATTTCTCCCTATTGTTTTCACAAAGAAGACCACAGATTTAGTTTTTTTTTTTCCTTAATTGTTATATGGCACTTGAGTATCTATTCTTGTTAGGCTTCAAAATCAGTTTGCAATGTTTTTAATGCAGAATCAGAACAGTCACCTAGACATAGGTTCATAGGTAGGTACTAGGCTATCGGCCCAAGGGCCTACGTAAGCCTAGTCAGCAAGGTTCCATAGCTTATGTCACCCAAGAAAGTTATTTTCCTGTGCCACTGTCCAGCAGAGACACAGAAGTGATCCCTGGGGTGTATTTCCTATTTCCCATCCACTCATCAAGATTTTTCTTGAAGAGTGCTAATGAAGAACTTTGCTTGACATAGATGGGTAGCTTGTTCCACAGTATAGGAAGTCTCTGGGACAGGAATCTATCCCTCCAGCATGTCCTGTTTATTGTGGTGACAAGGTTTAGGTCCCTAGAGCGTGTAGCTCTGAGGGATTGGGATTTCTTTAGGTGTAGCATGTCCAACAGCTCTGGGTTTGACATAGCTTTATATGTTAGGCAGAGATCACCTCAGAGTAGGCGATATGCTACGGAGTAAAGCTGGAGTTTTTTGAGGCGGTCAGTGTAGGGCATTTGTTTGAGGCCAGTAATCCTCTTTGTGAGGTACTTCTGTGGCCTTTCCAGCTGCTGCAGATGTCTTGTGAGGTACATTCCAAAAGGGGCATTGTACTCTATAATGGGTCTAATGAGTGACGAGTAGAGAGGAACAATGACCTCTTTTTTCCTGGATGAGAACCCTTTTATGATGAGGTGTGCCACGTAGAAGGACTTCTGACTACTGTGGTGATGTGACTATCAAAGGAGAGACTACTTCCACCTGTGTCCCAAGGTCTCTTATCACGCATTCGGTGTTAAGTAGATTGCTGCCTGTGTGGTAGAGTTCATGGGTACAGAGTTTTTACCAAAGGGGATGACACTGCACTATTTGGCATTGAGCTTGAGGCCATGGCTCTGACACCAGGCATCTGTCTCAGTGAGGCCCTTCTGTAGGATGTCCACAACATTTGGGGACTTGACTATGGCTCCTAGTTTGCAGTCATCTGTGACCTTCATTAGCCAGAGGCCTTCTGTGTTAGCCTGTACTTCAGAGAAGTAGATACCAAACAGGAGAGATCCTAGGACGGAACCCTGTGCTACTCCACTTGTCATTGCTTTGAGGTCAGATTTGGAGACTGCAACTTTTACAGTGTGGGTTCTGTCAGTGAGCCAGTTGGCAATGCATCTTGTGACGTAGGGATTTATACCTAGTTTAGTGAGTTTAGCTATAATTCCAGAATGGGGGATGGTGTCGAAAGCCTTGGCGAGGTCAAGATAGGCTGTGTGAACCACCTTACCCTCATCCACGGCTTTGGTGACTGCCTCAAAGAAGTCGATCAGGTTCATAATATCACCAGTACTAATAGTAACAGAAAGATTCAGAGGTTCATCTCTAATGGTATTTGCAATAACTAACACAAACCACGAGGTTCCCAAAGCGGAACCCTGTAGTACACCTCTACCCCTGCACAAAAGAACAGATAATGATGGAATGTGCTTTTGTAAAGCTTGCCTTTTCAGTTAAATATGATCAAATAAATGTTTACACATCCTCCAACACATAAACATTCTAAAGCATTAGTAATATCTGAATGGACAATGAAGTCAATGTCTCTGTCAAGTGAGCACAGACTGATTTTAAGTATTAGACCTGTATCCCAGGAAGGTAGCAATAGCTGCAGGAGGAATGTCACTTACTAAATCCAAGCTGAAAATTTGCCAGTGTATTCTTGTGTCCAGATCTCCAGTCACATGATTCACTAACATTCTTTCAGGCATTTTCAATAACAGAGACAGAAGAACAGTCTGGTGATAATGTCACTTTCAAATTATCCTGTTTTTTTTTTTTTTAATATGGGGAATAACAAACACATGGAAAAGTACTTTCCCAAAAAATATTTTCAACGATTCATAAGCAGGTAGACTAAAAGGTCACTGCCAAGCTTTGCCATCTGTAGATCACCACCATCAGCAGTAACTCAAGGACATGTCTTACTGCTGATAACAGCTTTTGTAACGTCTTCAGGTGTAGCCAGTTTAAATGAAAACCTACTGTTAGATCCACTATCATTGAAATTTATTTTAATATAGTCTGAAATCAGGCTTACAAAAATCTATTAAACTACCAAACAGCTTTGTTAATGCCTGAAATTAGCTCCACTTTCACTTTTTATGATGTAAACAAAGTGCTCATTAGTTCTAACAGGCATGCTGTTTAATAGCTTCCAAGTACAAGATATATTCCCTTGACATTTTTTCAAATTTATTTAGCCGATATTTCTCTATAAACCTGCAAAGACACGTCACATAATTTCTATGAGAGATGTAACAGTTCCACTGCTCTACGGATTTGTGTTTTACGTTTTCTGTAACTTGCATTTTTCTTTTGTTTTATTTAATTCCTGATTCCTCTGTCAGAGCAGTGTAACTTCTACTGAGTCTAACAGCTATGTTTAAAGGATCCAGTTTCTAACCTTAAAACATTATTAAAACTATTTACCTTTGTGTCAGTATCTTTAGAGACAAAGCACTAACCGTTTATATTCTCTGATAATCCTTTACAAAGTTGTCTGTGAAGTTAGACTAAAAATATTTTAACATTCAATAACGTAACACATTGTTTCGACTTATTTATTCTTAACTCTGTAAGAATCAGTAGATAATAACTTATTACATCAAGTAACGCATTACACATCAACTTCAGACCATCTCTGATGAGACCCAATGTGTTCAAGAAGAAAAAACATGAGTTGGTATCCCTAGTTTGTTTAGCAACTGATTCTTGTAGCCTAAGCAAGATATTTGCTACACTGTATGAATGAAGAGGGTGAGCCAGTTATTACTGAAGTCACCTGCCACCAGCTAGTAGTTGTAACTTATTGCTTCCTTAACCTTGTATAAGTAAATTAACCCCACTTTGAATGTACCAGGACACAAATGGCAAACAATCAAATCAGAAAATGTTTGGACCATGTGAATCCTAACTGCTAAAGCATTAAATACATTACGCTCATGTAAATTGAAAAGCTCAGCGAAAGTAAAGGTCATACTTCAACAAACTCTTTATCATGCATTAAGCTCCCTTACAGTGTTCAGCATTAATAGGTGCATATGCTGCCCAGATTAAACGGTCATACGGAACTTGGAATCATTTCACGGCTTCATCTGTATGTCAAGTTTTGAAATAACCCATATCTTGTATTTGTGTTTATAAAAGGTATGCCATATAAAAATACATTAACTACATATAACCTGAGGCATTGATCGTAACTTATGAAACTCTTTGTTACCTAATTACTCCTTTCTTCTACTCTGCATAACTCACAGCAGGTGTTTCTTTATTCTCATTCAGAACAGACTGGAATGATACAATAGCGAATATTAGGTTTTGCCAGAAGCTGAGTATAGCTATTACTGTGTAATGTGGCAGCATAATCTAATAGGTTGACTCTTGATGGCTGCACATATGTATTTTTGTGCTCATCTATTTGGTATTTCAGGGATCCTTTTTTAGCCACAGAGAGGGTCTGAAGTCAAAACACATACATACATACTCAGTACCCTATTGTGTTGTGTGGTCATATTACTGCACGTGCAGCCAAGCTCATCATCTGGAAAATTAGTTAGACATAAAAGAACCAAACTACTTAAGAAATGAATCTGCAAAGGCATATCTACAATTTGCATTTATCTCCAATTTGATAAGCAAATAAGTACAGGGTGCAAGCAGTGTTTTAGAAAGTGGGGGAAAAACAGAAGGCCAAAACAACAGGTACAATATTTACTAATACATTTTTTCATTGTAAAGTTGCAATTAGACATACGAACATCAAAAATGTTTGCAAAACTGAATTATCTGTAGTGTATCTTGGCAAAGGCTAAAAAAAGCTGAGAATGTATCTGGACAGGTCCAGTTCATTAAAATGCAGCATGTTCATAGTACTCAAATTAACCCTGGGCAGTGGGATACTTTTCTAGCTGTTGAAGTACACTTAACCCATTTGCAGTGATTTATTTTTCTTCAGGCATTAGTTAATGACACGAAATGCGCAGCATACATTGTGTTAAATACTTTTTGTTTAGATTTCCAAGTTGTGGCCAAAACATTGATATATCATTTAAATGTTGTGGGTACATTTTTACAGTACTAGATTTAGTGTTGTTACCTTATCCCATCCTTAATAATTAAGTGGATGCCTTCTAACATTAATAGCAGGGGGTAATAGCAAAGCCAATTTACAGTTGTGTCTTTTGAAGTCATATCACAAAAATGCCAATTTACCATTTTTGTACACTTGGATTACTTTCTAGTCTTCCATAATAGCTGTGTTTTCCCTCTACAAGTAAACCTTTCTTCAAGTAGTTCCTGTTACTATGTCTGTTTCCTACATCATTCCTCTCTCTTTAAGGGGGAGTCTTAGAGTATTTTTACTTGTGGGGCTTTTGCTCACCTCTTTTGTTCTGTCACTAGGCTATTGTTTCCAGCACTGTGTCATGCCCAGCCTCAGTCCCCATCTTGCATTTCATGCCTGCATGCCCTCAGCACCACTCTGAAGCCATGACTTGAGATCCTGTCCTCCTTCTCACCTGTAGTTCATCACTCAAAATTTGTCACTCTTTATGCCTCAATGAGAGTTAGAGGCTTTGTCTTGTATTTCTTTACTAGCTGTGGATTCTGATAAACAGTTGGTGTGTTAAAACTATTCAATATTTAGAAAAAATATGGTGTTAACCATAGCCCAGGAAGCAAAATTAATTAACAAGTCTGTGTGTGGCAGGCAGATAGCCTAGCCATAGCTAACTGGTCTGACATATTAGCTTGTGTATAGTTAAATTCATCAAAAGTGAATTTTAATTTATGTATTTGCTTTTTTGTTCCTAAAACTGCGGTGGTGTTGCTGCGGTAGCATTGTCACCTCACAGTAAGACGTTGTCCTGTTTGATTCTCAGCTAGAGCGTCTTCTGTGTGGAGACATGCGTGAATGGGCATACCTTCTTTGAAAGTTGTGCGTCAGGGCTGGCAACTCGGCATGTAAAAATCTACTGCCAATCATTAGCGGACCAGAGTTCCGGTGTGGTGACCCCTTACCAGGAAAAGCCGAAAGACACAACAACAACAACATTTGTTTTTTTTTGTTCCTCCAGGACCTTGCTCAATGGTTGTACTTACTGACATCCAGTTGACCCACTTGTTCCAGGGAGCATGGGTACCAGACATTCCTAGGCTGGGGAAGAACATTATGGGCTATTTATCCTTACTCAGGAATCCCAATCAAGCTTGTATTCCATGGTAAGTATCAGATGGTAGGGAGAGGGCCAGCTTGGTTCTGGGTTGGCCTGCCCTTTCCCTATTGTGTGCTCCCCCTCTAGCTTAGCAGCTCTGCTGAGTTCAGTATTGCAGTCTCCCAAAGGCTGAGCTCACATGACCTTCACTGGTAATAGCTGGTACTCCTGATAGGTGTCAGTCCTGTGGCAAGCCAAACCACCTCCCCACCAAGAGAATGGGTAAACTGGCAGCAGCCACTCACTCCTAACTTCTCCAACCAACTTTTACAAGTACCTAAGCTGTTAATCGAACTTGGGTCATCTACATCATAGTTAGGGCTTTATCTCTGTACACCACCAAGCTAGCATTTCAGGAAAAATAGATAGTCCAGATTGTGTGGATGTTGGAAGCCCATATTCAGGACAGCAATGCATATTCCTTTTATGGTCTTTGTGACAGGTTGAGCTTTGTTGAAAAATTATTAAAATATACTTGTATGCATTTTCTTGCTATTGCATCACCCTTAGTTGGTAGTGGTGTGATTTGAACTTTTATGGTGCCAGCCATCCTGAGGTCACAGTTTCTGCTGTCCTGCCGCCTGAATGTCACATTGGTGGCAGAGGTACTTTCACCCCTCCTTAACAGCACTTAACAAAATAGAGGTCCTGGATCAGCCCTTAAAAAATGCTTATTCTTAGTGGGTTTACCTAGTTGACAATTAAGTTAAAGAAAATGAGTCAGCATACAAGTGTGTAGTAAACAAGTGCTCCTAGATCAACTTCCTGTTCTTAAGCCAAGAATCTAACATTTCTTCCCAGTTATGGCATTGGCATACAAGTCTTATTTTTGTTAACAGATACAGCATAGTTAAACACACATTTTAATAAATGTTCCATACAGCAGAAGAAGCTATCCTACCTGAGAAAGGTATAAACAAATACATAAAGGAAGCAGTAGGCAAGAAGGCTGTTTTTGGCAGGAATGATCTGATACAGGCATGTAGGAAGGACAGCACACACAAAATGTTACTGATCAAACTACAGATCATTGCTGTATACTAAGCTGGTGAGCGATCGTCCCTCAAAAAATAATTCCATGTGGCCCCACAGCTCGTATATAACACAAAGATGGTAAAATATTACTAAACATTTTAAACTCTGTTCCCATATAAAGTGATTGTCAGTCTCTGACAGATGTCCCTTGAGATAAAGCATCAGTTAGATGTACTGATTCTGAAAATAAGGGTAGACGTCTGTTTCTTTTGGCTGTGCACAATCCATAATTAATCACCGATTCCTCTGCAACACTCCTACTGAGTTACTTATCAACTGGAGTGTTGGACAGTGTCCCACAGTTGTGGAAAATGCTTTTCTGTTCCTTTTAAAAGTTCTGGCATTTGGCACTCTGCAGTACAGGGTTTGATTCTCTCAGCCGTCATTTCTCTATTGTTTGATCTTGAGAAAGTCACTTAATCAGACATTGCTCTATTGTTTGATCTTGAGAAAGTCACTTAATCAGACATTGCTCTATTGTTTGATCTTGAGAAAGTCACTTAATCAGACATTGCTCCCGAGTTGTCCCTGAAAATAGACTGTGTGTCCAGTGTGCCTACCTAGTTAACAAATTGGTAGTATTATTATTAATAATAATAATACATAATAAAATAACACACCAGACATTTCTGGAAACCAGTGACTCTAGAACTATGCTCTCCCAAAGGTCATGGAATGTGTCAAGCACCAGCAGCCCTTCCGTCATGTGGAATCACACTATACTCTCAACAGAGCAAAAAACATTTTTTGAAAGGGTCACCCTATTATCACTTATCTACTGTCTCTATGTGAGTAAGTCAAACAAGGTGTACATGAAGGTGAACTTTTCCTGGCATTGTTCCTTGACCTTGTTCAAGACGTTCAACACTACAAGCCATACCTGTTTCATCACCTTTCTGAAGATGGGTCTTGATGACAGTATTCATAGTTGATTTTGCAGTTATCTTCACAGCCATATATATAAAATTAAATGCTTTTGCTACATTCCAGAAAATTCATCTCTCACAAGGTGTCCCTTTGGGGTTCTATTTTTGGCCCATTACATTTCAAGTCGATATGTTAGCCCTATCCTGTCGCAATGTCCTAACCTGTTATACACTGTGCAAATTATGCAGCCCTCCTGTTTAGAAGAAATCATCAAGTTTAAACTCAAAAAAAAGGTTTCATCAGGCCCAAGAAATGTTATGAAAATTCTCACCACCTTTTCACCGCAGGAAAAAAAAACTAAATCTGTCCTGTTTTGCAGCAACCAGTACTTCAGAAATCACAATCCAGATCTCTCAATCAAAACAAGCATATGTGGTACTATGATTGAGTTGTTAACATCAACTACATTGGCATAATGTTTCACTACACATTTTTACTGGATCTGCACATGAACTTCACAGAAGGCAGTGCAGCTGGCTGTTTGGTAGCTTGTACCTCATTAAAGAATTCCTCTTATGTGGCATTAACAGTAAACTTGTAACCATTTTGCTCTTTTCAAAACTCTTCTGTGGTAGTCATAGGTCTCAGCTGTCCAGATTTTCACAGAATGTCTAGGTTTTTTACTCATATTTTTGATCAATTTCCATTAAAATTGTAGTTTTCTGGCAAATCACTGTCAAATCATTGAGAATTGAAGTCAGAAAATTATGGCAGACATTTGATTTCCAGACTTCATATCCTTCAGAAAATTCATACTAATGCAAAACATGTTATTCTATCAAATTTCGAAGTTTGCAAGAGCAATATTTAAAGTGTCCCTCTTTTTGGACCTTGGCCTTCCCCATTATTTGTGACTTTGTCCAGATTACTTTCTCTAAGGGGTTGAGAGGTTGGTGGTAGTCATATTTGTACTTATCTTTCTTCATCCATTGACTCCAAAACAGAGTGAATCTGAAAAAAAAATTACCAGAATGGTTCTTCTTTCCAAATCTAGGATTAAGCATTGTAATTTATACAGAGATGTATTGTGGGTAGCATTTCTCCACAAAATCAATTCTTACTTTTTGAACTTCACCTGCTGCACTCTCCACCTTTTTAACTCATTTCCCACATATTCTTTCCTTGTCTATAATTCACTAGATAAAAACTTCCATTCCTCTAGAGCACACTTCATAAAGCAAAGTAGACGCTATGGACAGTTTGGCAATGCCCTTTTCTACACCTCACTGGCTACAATATGGGATAAAGTACTGTGTGCCATCTGAATAGTAAGGACCTTACAGAATTCAAGAAGAAACTCCCAGTTTACTGTACCTTAACAAAGGCATGCATGTGCTACAAGGGTGATTGATAAGGCAGAGGCCTCCTGAGCAAGGGATTATGGGTTTGAGTTCTCTCTGAGGTGGTATAATCTTAGGAGGTGGGTTTAGCATAATGGTTAAGGCATTTACCTTGTAGGCACAGAGTACACAGTTTGATTCTGGCCTTGGGTTACTGGCTAGGCTTAAAAATATCTTCTAGGCAGTTAACCTAGTATTCACCTGTGAACATATAACTGATACTTCACCTTATTTCATTCTGCAGTATTGCCTTTTATACTGCCTTTTAGGATTTATACAGGTCTTGAATATGTCCACAGTTTTAGATGATACAAGTTTTTATCCTTCTCTTCTATAGCTTTATACTAATATAGCCTCACTATTATTGCTTTTACTTCCAGATTTATTTTCTTTCACCATGGGATAACCCACTCTTACCCATGAACTGGTGGATTCAGGTGTTACTACTCAGAACTAGATTACAGAGCTCTCTAAATATGTCATTTTGTAAGGTTCTCCCTGTTATTCTGTCAGTTTTACTCTCTTGGATACTAGGTTATTATTTAATGTGCTGTTCTTCCACTTGACCATTGTTGTTGTACTGAAATGAATTGGTCTTCACTGTATTATGAAATACCCTCACAGACTAGTTTTTGCTGAATTGTACTGCTTATGTTGTAGGTTCATAGGTAGTTTACCAGATATGCAGTCCAGGAGACTAGCCTAAATTTTTAATTGCCCCAAAGTACTGCCCATTAAGTGACTTTTTCAAGGTCACACAGTAGACAAAGGAAGGCTGAGGGAATCAAACCTTGTACTAAAAAGTAGCTCATTAACAGTTCATAGCCTGAGTCCTCTGCACTAACTCATTTACTTTGTGTACTCATTTGTTTTTTTATATGGAACTTCATGGAACTTCATTGTACTTATCTGTTCTGTATATTAATCTTACCATTTATTTGAGGTACCACTGTCTCCTTGTACTCACATTGTGATCATTTTTATTGTGCAATGTATGCTCCGATAAAAGGAAATCTTTCCTTCATGGCAGCAAAAGTGATTCCCCAAGCATTAGGACTGCTCAGCAGATAAAACTTTGCCATACCTAAGTACCCTCTCCCTTCCCATAAGCCTGTTCAGGTCATTATTGCTGCAGAAGTTAGGCAAGTTAAAATGTTCACAGCTAATTTTTTAAAATAAATATTTGCCCTTTTGGGAGTAAAAGCCTTTTTTGGTTATCTGTTAAATCTTTCTCTTTTACTTTTCTCATTTTTCAATTGTATTTATTTTATAAATTAGTTAACTGGCTAAGTGCACTACGCATAAGCCTCTTTTCAGGGTGACCCAAGCACATTGTTTAAGTGGCTTGCACCAAGTCACATAGTGGATAAATACAGGCTGAGGGGAAGCGAACCCTGAATTAGACAGTGAAGTTCAGTAGCAACCCTTAGCCTTAATTCTCAGAGATAACTGCTAATTAGTCAAAGAAAGAAAAGCCTCATTAACTTGGAAGTTGTAGATAGGTAAGATCTCAGTAGCTTCCCATAAAATAACACATTGGGTAGGATTCACGATGGCTTGCACGGAGTCTAAGAGTAGTGTAAGACTCCATGCAGCCATCGCTATCCAGGAACAGCCTGTATGTGCATGTAAGAGAGCACCTAAAACGGCTCTTACATGGACAGGGCGTGGATATGCTAATTACCTCACTTGCAGCCGAAAGGCATGCAAATGAGGTAATTTTGCGATCCAGGAAGCAGAAACCTGCCCATGTAAGAGCCGTGTTATCTGCAAAAATGTACTCAGTTGATAACTGAGTACCGTTCTGCAAATAACACAATGGAGCCTTGTCAGCTCCAAATAAAGGTTGCAAATGTTCCAGGCAGCATGCCAATGGCCAAATATGTGGCCACTGGCAACGTACCCCGATGCAAAAATAAAATAAAAATGTTTTTTTTTTGGCGATCACCGATGTTTAAACGTAGCGCAGCGCCGCGCAAATGGGCTGCGCTATAAAAAAACAGAAAAATAAAAATTTTAAACCCACAAATGTGGGTTTTATGCAAAGCATGAATTTACAATGTAAGGGAATAGCAGGCTGAAAACAACATGGCCACCGAGTAGGGTTGCTAAGGGGGGAAGCTGAGTGTAAGACATGTAACTAAGCATTAGTAGGCAATCCCATGTAAATGAGTGGTAGGATAGTAAATCGTACTGTCACATAGCAAATGAGCACATTCTGTGCAGTGTAGGAGTAGGATTAGGGGGAGTAACAGAGTAGGAGATAGGTGACATCACAGGGGGAAATGTATGAAAGAAATGCAGCTCATTGGAGCACAGTGGCATGTGAAAGATGTCAGTCACACATCATGGAAAGAGGAGTGTCAACAAGTAGGCATGGGAAAGCCAAGAAATGGAAGGTGTACACTATGGATAACACCAAAGTTTCTTGCTGGGCATGCATGTGCGCGTGTGCATGCTGGTAGGCATGAGTAAGATAGAGTGCGCGTTTAAGGCAGAATAAGCATGTAGGAGCCTGTTTAAACACCTGTAAGCTTGTTTGTGCTGGTGTGCACACGTTTTAACCCGAATAAGCAGATTCTAGTCCGTCTAAGCATGTGTGCGCGTGTGTTAGCCACTGTGAGCGTGTTTTCGCTGGTATGCGCGTCGCTCCCCCCTGAGGAAACAGAAGAGAAAAGGAAGCACGAGAAATAGTAGGAAGCTAGCAGGGAATACTGGCAGAGCTAGCAGGTGAAAACAATCAGAAGCAGGCAATTACACAGGCAGAACAGTAGCCCAGCCCAGCACTTAAAACTCTGCAAACAACAGTGCAGTATGTTTCTCTCAAGAGACACTGCAACAGAGGAGTAAGCTATTAGAAGTGAAAACTGAAAAAGCTTCACTCAGACCAAAAATGCTAGGGGCTGCCATAGCTGTTATAAGGAGACATATGCAACTTGCTGAGGGTGGTGACTATGCAAATGCTGCCGGACAACCCACAGTGAGGAGATGGAGAAGAGTGTACATGCCCAGGGTCACCTACCAGGGGTTACATGAGCTGGAGATAGTGGAGTGCTATAGAGTGGACAGAGACCTCCTACAGCAAATTGTTGAGCTGTGCAGGCCACACCTCACACACAGAACCAACAGAGGGGAACCCATCCCAGTGGAAACCAAGGTATGTGTTGGCCTAAGAATACTAGCAACAGGTATCTTCCAGAGACCAACTGGTGATATGATGGGGATATCACAGGCATCAGCATCCAGGGTACTGCACCAGTTCCTGGATGCCATGTCAGCACATGTCGGAGATCATGTATATTTCCCCAATTCCCGTGAGGTATTGGCCAGCAATATGCGTCTCTTCTAGCAAATAGCGGAATACCCTGAGGTAGTGGGTGCAATAGACTGCACGCATATACGCATCAAAGCACCAGCTAGTGAGCCAGGTAGGGCCTACATTAACCGCAAGGGCTTCCCCTCCATCAACTGCCAGGTTGTGTGTGATGCCCAGGGCATAATAATGAATGTGTGTGCTGGCTGCCCTGGAAGCTACCATGATTCTCATATCTGGCATTTGACGCAGCTGTACCAGACATTTGCCAATGGGGACATCCCACATGGTCACTTAGTGGGGGATGCTGGCTACACACTGGAGCCGGCTGATGACACCCATCAGAAATGCACACACACCTGAACAAGAACGCCATAATGAGGCACACGCACAAACACGAAATGTAATCGAGCGTGTGTTTGGGCTGCTCAAGTCACGGTACCGGTGCCTGGATACATCTGGTGGAGCCTTGCATTACTCACCAACTACATGTACCCAAATTGTCATGATATGTGCTATGGTACATAATATGATTCTGCGAAAGCAGCTTCAGCAGGAGCAGCATAGGGCTGGGCCAAGCAGCCCCCACCATTGCCAAGCCAATCACAGGCAGAGCATGACTCGGAGGAGGAACAACCTGAGCCTGCCCCAGTAGGCAGAAGGAGGCGTGCCCAGTATGCCTTAGCAAAGAGGCAACGCACAGCACATACACTGGCTCAGTAGGAACCCTGGAAATGATACCTCTCTCTGACTCACACATATAGTAAAAGGGATGCCTAAGTTGACACAACCTGCTTTCAAACATGTACAGGGAGTGTAGTATGTGCATCCAACATAAACAGCCCTGCAGCACCACATGAGGCATGATTGCCATGTGTTAAGCAATGTAACACCATGTAGTATAGGCAAACTTGATGACCCTGACTAACATCCTACCCTCACCAAGCATGATGCCACAATACGAAGACAAGATGATCAATTACAATAATTGGTTTAAGTATTGCTGTTAGTCAAAGGGGATCCAATGCGTGTCAGCCTGGGATGACATGCTGAGCAAGACATGATGCTCCACTTGCTAGGGATGGCATGCACCTATCACTCCTGGCCTTTTGAATACTGGCAAAGGCTGTTGTCACCCCACCGTGCCTTGAATAGGTAAGGCTCAAAACACAAACCCACCTCCATAGGTATCACAAGGGATAAGAACCTAGATGTAATGCTACCCAATGCCAGAAGTCTAAACTGCAAGATGCATGCAGTCCAAACTCTCCTCAGCATGGAGAATGTTGATATCTGTTCTGTAACAGAAACCTGGGTCAAGGCTCACAAGAGCACCCTAACACTACCAGGTTACACCTCATGCCATGCTTTACAGCCCAAAACATGGAACAAATTACAAAAGGAGGGTGACTATCAATAATTGACAAGGATAACCACACCCCCAGGTTGGTACCCCAACAAGAAGCAGCATGGACGATCCATGGGCAAGTAACAGTGGCTAAAACTGCCTCCCAGTTTGTAGCCTGCTACAGAACACCCTCCTAATGCCAGGAACCACACTTGGCCTACTTCGGAACACATGAAAATATCAAGGTCTCTCCAAACAACATTAATTTGGGCGACTGAAAATACTCAAACATAGACTGGGAGCATTATTCTAGCTCCAACACCCTAGGCCAAAGGTTCCTAGAATTCATAAACCAAAATGCTCAGGAACAACTTACCACTCCCACAAGAGGGTAAGATCAGACCATAGAGTAATCACACTGGATATTCACATCCTGACCCCAGTCCCTGGGCAGAAAACCACAGTGAAAAACATGGGTAAAGCAAATGTTGCACTCCTCCAAATTGATGTGGAATCCATTAAAGGCCTTGTGCCTGTGGAAAATATGGGCCACACCTCAGAACCTTTATAAATGCATTCTATGAACACTTTCAGGAATGCATGCAGTATGCAATCCCAAATAAAGCCAAGACCCAATTCCATACACGCAGGCATCTGGCCTGGTGGACCCCAGCCATTACCAAACCATGCAAGAGAAGGAGGAAGCTACTACATGATAGAGCAAAACCCAAAAAGGGAAGTAATCTCTGATCAGTATTATGGCAAAAAACTATGGCCACACATAAAATCCACTAAGGCCAGCTACAACATGTTGAATCTGGGAATCTTGAGGCAATGTTACACCTGACCCATGTACACAGACAACCCCCCTCCTCCCCCCAAGAAATACAAATATATGTGAGAGATGCAACTATTTATCCAAACTGGAGGCCGAGCTCTCTCAACTCAGTACTGGCAAAACCAGTCAGGAAGAGAAGGTAACCACACACACCACAAACCCAGTCTCACATAGACCTATCACAACTGCAAACCAAAGACATAAACACACAAAAACATTCCTGGAGGCTCTAATTAAAAACCTACCAAATCAACAGAGGCCTCCAAAGCAGACACCCAAGCAACCACTACCTCAAAACATAGCACATGCAACACATAGTTCACAAAGTCAGTGTGCCAAACAGTCACAGCCCTTAAGGGCAAACAACGTGCCTGATACACTTGTAATAGGTGACTCCATAGTCAGACACACTGATGTCCCGCTCACCAGACTGAACAAGGAAAAGGTTACAGTAAGCTGCCTGTTGGCATAACACAAGCACTCAGGTCACTCCAAAACAAGTACAAATATGACTCAGTCATTGTCCATGCTGGTGTGAATGACCTGAGACGGAAAGAGACATAGAGGAGCTCTCTGATTATGTAGCCCAGGCCGGTATGACCCTGACCCTGAGCAGCATCTTACCCTCACCAAGAATGATGCCACAGTACAAACACAGAATGATCAGCTTTAACAATTGGCTCAATTACTGGTGTCATTCCAAGGGGATCCAATGTCTGTCTGCTTTGGATGACATGCTTGACAAGCCACGCTGCTTTGCCAGGGATTTCTTGCACCTGTCACCCCTGGGCTTCTGGATATTGGCTAAGGCTCTTGCCACCTCCATAGTGCCTTTTTTAGGCAAGGCCCAAAAGACAAACCCACCTCCCTAGAAAACATAAGTGGAAAAAAAATAAGAGTAATGCTGCTCAACGCCAGAAGTCTAAACCTCAAGATGCATGCTCTCGAGGCCCTTCCCAGTATGGAGAACATTGATGTCTGTGCAGTGACGGAAACCTGCTTCAAGGCTTCTGAGAGCACCCCAGCACTACCAGGTTATACCTCATATCATGCGTTTTGGCCCCAAAACCTGGACCAAACCACAAAAGGAGGGGGAGCATCCATATTCATCAAAGATACCCACACCTCCCAGTTACTGACAATGCACGAAGCATCGGAGACCATCCATGTGCAACTAACCGTAGGCAAAACTGCTGTACACTTTGTAGCATGCTACAGACCACTCTGTCAAACCCAGGAACCCCACTCAGCCTTCCTGAAGACACTGGAGAGTATGAATGTCTCTTCAAATACCAAACAAGGTACTCACAAATTACCACATAGGTGGTAATCCATTACGTACGGAAGAAGTAATCAGGGACCTAGGGACACAAGTGGACAGTAACCTCTCATGTGACACTCACATTGCCAAGGTGCTAGGAAGACCTTCTATATTGGCCACCTTATCATGAAAGGATTCACATCTACATCAAGAGAGGTCATTGTGCCCCTATACTCTTCTCTTATCAGGCCCATAATTGAGTACAGTGCCCCATTTGGGATGTACCTTACCCGACACCTGCAGCAGTTAGAAAGACCCCAAAAGTACCTCACCAAGAGGATAAAGGGTCTCAAACATTTGTCATATGCTGCCCAGCTGTATTCAGTCACATACTGCCTACTCAGAGGCGATGTATGCCCGACGTACAAGGCCATGTCCAATCCAGAATTAATGGACATGCTCCACCTCAGAAAATCCAAATCCATCAGAGCCGCGAGAGTGAGAGATTTCAACCTCAACACATAAATAAATAGGATGTGCTGGAGGGACAGATTCATAACCCAGAGGCTCCCTACACTCTGGAACAGAATCCCAGTCCATGTTAGGCAGAGCCCCTCACTGACTCTCTTCAAGAGGAATCTTGACGAGTGGATGGGAGATCGTAGATTTACACCGGGGGTCATCACTGTGTCACGTCTAGACAGAGGCACAGTAAAGTAAACCCTAAATGGGCATAATATTCACATTGCAAGGGGTGGCGAAAGCCACACACACTCTGGCTAGGCTTATAAATGCTCTAGGGCAGATAGCCTAGTATGAACCTATGAAGATACAAATTGTACAGGACACCAAGGATAATCACATGGATTTCTTAACTGATGGTAGGAACCTTGGTGGGAATTCACAGATATGCTCTGAATTACTCAAATATTACAAACAATACACCAAACCCACACACATTGCCAACATCCAACCTGACAGGTTCAGTGCAACCCCCCCACCAAAATGCCAAATATCTATCCCAGCAGAGTCCTGACCCCCTGACATTGCAGAGGTAACAGCCAGCATCTTCAAAGCAAAACGCACAGCATCAATGGTACGAGATGGTGTCCTGGGCTGTGTCCAACATGAACTCCAAGAAGAATGGAACACCAAATAACACTACTGCTCAATCTCAGCCTTACCACAGGATATGTACCCAAAGAGCAGTGTACAGCAACAGTGGTCCCTCTCCACAAAGGTGGTGCCTGAATGGATACTGCAAACTATCACCCCAGAATCCTGACAAACTTGGTCTGCAAAGCTATGGAAAGGATCATCATGGACCTCAGAAATAAAGATATTGGGGACCTACAGAGACTGGACCCTACCCAGTGTGGCTTTCTTAAGGGCAGATCCTGCTCCTTAAACATGTTTGACTCATTTGAAACAGTCATCAAGGCCATTGATGAGGGGAATGTGGTCCACACAGCCTATCTGGACCTTGCAAAAGCCTTCCATACAATACCTCACGTGTTCATTATAGATAAGCTTACCAGCTTAAATATAAACCCCTATGTCAGTAGATGGGTTGCAAACCAGCTCAAGGACAGAACTGATATGGTCAGAAATGCTGCAGCCATGTCAGACTACAAACCAGCTACAACTGGCATCCCACAAGGCTCGGTCCTGGGACTGCCCTTGTTTGGCATATATTTCCCATAGGTGCAGGCCAACATGGAAGGACTGTGTCTGAACAAGTTTGCAGATGACTACAAACTGGGCACCATATCTGACCCTCCAGCTGACACAAGCATCCTACAAAAGGGCCACATAGAAACAGACAACTGGTGCCAGAGCCATGTCATCAAGCTAAATGCAGAAAAGTGTATAGTCATCCCCTTTGGAAAAACAGTAAGTGCCGACCAATTACCACATAGGTGTTAACCCATTAAGTACTTTAGAAGTAATAAGAGACCTGGGGACACAAGTTGATAGATATCTTGCATTTGACAACCATGTGGCTGTAGTGGTTACAGAAACATACCATATACCCACCTAATCATGAAGGTATTCACATCTAGATCAGGGGAGGTCATCGTGCCTCTTCACTCATCCTTCATCAGCCTCACAATTGAGTACAATGGCCCCTGTGGGATGTACCTCAGCAGACACCTCCAGCAACTGGAAAGACCCCAAAAGTACCTCTCCAGGAGGATCAAAGAGCTCTAACAGATGCCATGTGTTGCCTGATTAAACAAACTGCAGCTCCACACAGTGCCATACTGCCTGCCCAGAGGCAGTCTGTGCCTGATGCATAAAGCCATGTCCAAGCTGGAATCAATGAACATGATGCACCTTGTAAAATCTGAATGCCAGTAAGCTATGCACATGAGAGACCTGAACCCCAGCACTGACATAAATAGGACATGCTGTAGTGATTGATCCATAACCCAGAAGCTCCCTCCAGTCTTGAGTAAACTCCCAGTACAGGTTAGCCAGAGAGTCCCTCATTGACTCTCCTCAAGAGGAATCTTGATGAGTGGATGGGAGATGGTAGGTTTACCCTGGGTATCACTGTTATGTCACGGGTAGACAGAGGCACAATATACTAACCTTGAAATATGTCATGGCAAACTCTAGTTACAATGTGTGTGGAAGGACAAACACACTCTCTGACTAGCATTAGAAATGGCCTAGGGCACATAGCTAGTGTTTGTCAATGTCCACCCAAGTTGCGGAATACACTACCAATGTTGGACAAGCCTGGTTTAAGTAGTCCATATCTGAACAAAATGCAACATGGTCATATTTGCACAACTGGCCCTTAACCAGTCTGGTGTGCTCACTATGAATATTTAAAGCAGTGATAGGACTGAAACCCAGGATACTGTCCACCACAGTGAAAGTACTGAACCAGTACACTATACGATATTACAGTGTTTGGTCAGTATGAAAGGATGTTGACAACTGTATGCAAACTATCCCATGGAAACCCTGCAGGCACAGTATAATCCCTGTTGGGTTCAGACACAAAGCAGCTGGGCAGTAAGTACACAACATGACTTCCAACACACAACTATAAATGTGAAATATTGTTGAAGTTCACACACAACCACAAATGTGGTGGACCTCAGATTTCAACATATGGAAAGCTCACACTGGGCATGCTCGCACACTTTGATAAATGAGACATATGTCAGGCAACAAGCCATAGAAAGCCTGAACTGGGCATGCTCACACACTTAGGCCATGTCTCAGTTTAGCAGTTGGCCACACATATCTGGCATTTGTATGTGTTAAGACAGGAACCTCCCACAATACAGCAATCTGCCCAGTGCACACAGTTAAATGACAACAGAGACATAAGTAAAATAGTGGATCCCTCTCATATTCAAACATCTTCCACAGATACACAAGTTGTTCATAGAAACAGGGAAAGCTATGGCAATAAAGACCTGCAAACAGTTTATCAGCAACAAATATTGTGCATCTGAAAATTAAACATATGGGTGTAGAGGTCAATACTAGGCTGTTTGCTCTAGGGAATACATAAGCTTAGCCAGATTGTGTTTGGTATCTGCCTCCCCAGTACAGTAGACTACTGTGCCTCTGTAAAGTAGGTCACAGAATGCACCGTTTAAGGCTAGTGTGCTGTGCCTCTATCAAGCAGGGACACAGTGGAGATCCCAGGGGTTGAATTTGCAATGTCACATCCATGTGACTGGTGTTTGCTGGAAGAGGGTTGGCGAGGACTTATAACAGTAATTGGGCATCAATTACAGACTGAGGGGAGCCTTATCTGCAGTGTCTGGACAATTTCACTGTCAACACTTTGAAGTGATGATTTTGAGGGATTGAAGTGTCTTGCCAATACTGTTCAGAGATTATATTGCTCTGTAATGTATTAGCTCCCTCCTTCTGTTGTACAGCTTATATATGGTTGGTGTACACCATACAGGTCTCCTGTTGTGGAGGAGTCTTGGGTTTATTTGGGATAGCATGATCAATGCAAACCTTCCGGATGCTCATAGAATGCAATTGTCAAGGATTATGCAGAGTGTCCTGTATAATCCCCCAGCATGGGTCCTTTGAAGTCTTCCACCCCAGTCTTCACAAGTGCAAAGTCTGCTTTTGATAAATACTTTGTTTGCAGTGACTTCCTTGCCTGGGGGTGGGGATGGGATATGGATGTCCAGGAAAGTTGGTTATGGTCAGATATTAACAATGGTGGTCTACCTCTGGTGTGGAACATAGAGTCCCCATGTTGCAGATGGTCAGGTCCAATATGTATTCCCCTTGTGGCTGTGGTGATTGGTCCTGCCATAGCACATGGATTCACAAATTGTAGTGACTGTAGGGTGATGTTGTTGAGGCCTGAGTAGTTCCCCCACTCAATATACCTGTACCTGAAGTTAACCACTGTAATGGTGTATGTGAACACCTACATATCCTACACTGTTCCCAGGGAAGCAAAGTGTGGTTCCTGGATATGGGAGGGGTGGTCTGAACTGGTTGTGTTGTGTGTTACAGGTCCTGTGGTCACAAAGCATGGTATAAAACATAACCTGGCAGTGCTGATGTGCATATGTGATCCTGAAGTAGGCATCTGTTAATGCATATATATGCTATCCCCCTTACAGACAGATAGTAATAGATGTACATACCTCTTTATAAATAATGATGTCAACACCCTATAAATACTGCAGGAGAAGAAAAGATACAAAGTAATTCAAATAGCACGCTCCGCTAATGCATCTCTCTCAAGTGTCATAATATAGTTAGGTAGGGGTTTGAATCCCGCAAATGTGCAGTGTGTGTGATTGGGGAGGGGGGAGTTAGTGTGTGTACAATTCTGATGATGTCAGCACCATATAAGTATAGCAGGAGAAGGAAAACCTCCCAGTAATGCGAATAGCATGCTCTGCTAATGCGTCTCTCTCAAGTATCATAATATAGTTAGGTAGGGGTTTGAATCCTGCAAATGCTCAGTGTGTGTTTGGGGGGGGTTAGTGTGTGTGCAATTCTGTGTGAAAGAAATGTCCCTTTTGGCAACTAGTAGAACACACTACATGATGTACATTCCTCTTTCTAAACACTGATGATGTCAGCACCCTATAAGTATAGCAGGAGAAGGGAAACCTCCCAGCAATGCAAATAGCACACTCTGCTAATGCGTCTCTCTCAAGTGTCATAACATAGTTAGTTAGGGTTTGAATCCTACAAATGCCATGTGTGTTTTTGTCACACAGTTTGTCCATGTGTGTTGGGTGTTGCTCTTAATATTGTATGACATATATTATATCAGTAATTTCAATGCACACATGAGGTATGTGTGTGCCACATAGACATATGTACCTGTGACCTTAAATAGTTCCCATGTGTGAAGCCTGCCTCATGTGAATACATGGAATTTGCATTACACAACTTTTTGACTGTGGTTTTCTTTGTAGGGGCTGCGGTTGGTATGTGAATATACAGTGAGAGTAGTCTATGGTGTCATCTTACCAGTGAGGGATACACTTCTGGTCTGGAGCATATAGTCCACATGTTGGTGATGATCAGGTGCAGCATGTTTTTCCCTCTTGTGGGAGTGGTAACAAGTTGTCCCATAGCATTTGAGTGTATGGATTCTAGGAACCTTTCACCTAGGGTGTTGGAGCTACAGTAATGCTCCCAGTCTATGTGTGAGTAAATGAAGCTGCCCAATATATTGTTGTTTGGAGACACCTGCATATATTCATGTGCTCTTAAGTAGGCCAAGTGGGTTACCTGGATTTAGGAGGGTGGTCTGTAGCAGGCTATGAACTGTGGAAGTCAGTTTAACCCACTGTTAGTTGCACGTGGATAGTCTGTGATGCGTCACGCTGTGGCAACAACCTGGGGATGTGGGTATAGGTTCATAGGTTCATACTAGGCTATCTGCCCTAGGGCATTTATAAGCCAAGCCAGAGTGTGTTGCTTTCACCACCCAATTTAAATTAATGTTGCTATGCCCTTTTTCGAGGTTAGTATACTGTGCCTCTGTCTAACAGTGACACAGAAGTGATACCCGGGGTAAACCTACGATCCCCCATCCACTCATCAAGATTCCTCTTGAAGAGAGTCAGTGAGAGACTCTGCCTAACCTGGACTGGAATTTTATTCCAGAGTGAAGGGAGCCTCTGAGTTATGAATCTGTCCCTCCAGCATGTCCTATTTATGTCAGCGCTGAGGTTCAAGTCTCTCGAGCGTGTAGCTCGATGGGATTTGGATTTTCTGAGGTGCAGCATGTCCATTAATTCCGGGTTGGACATGGCATTCTACGTCAGGCACAGATCGCCTCTGAGCAGGTGGTATGCCACTGAGTAAGGAGTTTTGTTAACCAGGCAGCATATGGCATCTGTTCGAGCCCTTTGATCCTCTTGGTGAGGTAGTTTTGGGGTCTTTCCAGTTGCTGCAGGTGTCTGGTAAGGTACATCCCAAAAGGGACATTGTACTCAATTATGGGCCTGATGAGGGATGAGTAAAGAGGCACGATGACCTCCCCTGATCTAGATGTGAATCCCTTCATGATTAGGTGGGCTATATAAAATGTTTTTCTAACCACTTTGGCCACATGGTTGTCAAATGAGAGATTGCTATCAACTTGGGTCCCCATGTTCCTAATTACTACTTCTGTACTTAGGATTACCACCTATGTGGTAATTTGTGGGCACTTTGTTTTTGCCAAAGGGGATGACTATACACTTTTTGGCGTTTAGCTTGAGGCCATGGCTCTGGTACCAGTTGTCTGTTTCTATGAGGCCCTTTTAGAGGATGGTTGTGTCGGCTGGAGAGTCGATTATAGCGCCCAGTTTGCAGTCATCTGCGAACTTGGTCAGCCAGAGTCCTTCCGTGTTGGCCTGTACCTCCGAGAAATATATACCGAACAGGAGAGGGCGGCTCTTACCTGAGCATCTGAGATGTCAGGGGGGCAGCACTCTGCTGGGATAGATATTTGCCCTTCTGGTGGGGAAGGGGAGGAGAAGTTCGCACTGAACCTGTCAGCTAGGATGTTGGCAATGTCTGTGGGTTTGGTGTATTTTTTGTCATTTTGGACTAATTCTGAGCATATCTGGAAATTCCCACCCAGGTTCCTAACATAACTAAAGAAAGCCTTGTGATTATCCTTAGTGTCCTGTGCAATTTTTCTCTTGAAGCTGGCCTTAGACGATTTTATGAGTGCCCGTAGTATTTTGCTAACACTGATCAGAGATGCCTTCCCTTTTTGGGATTTTGCTCTATCATGTAGTAGCTTCCTCCTTCTATTGTATAGTTTGTTTATGGCTGTGGTCCACCAGACAGGATGTCTGCCTTTGGAGGATTGGGTCTTGGTTTTATTTGGGATTGCATGATCCATGCATTCCTGAAGGTGTTCATAGAATGCGTTTATAAAGGATTCTGCAGTCTGGGCCATATTTTCCACAGGCCCGGGGGCTTAGAAGGATTCCACCTTGGTTTTGAGGGGTGTGAAATTTGCTTTAGAGAAGTTTTACACTGTGGTTTTCTGGGCAGGGGGTGGGGTCGGGATGTGACTATCCAGTGAGATTAGTTTATGGTCTGATCTTACCAGTGAGGGATACACTTCTGGTCTGGAGCATAGAGTCCCCATGTTGGTGATGATCAGGTCCAGTATGTTTTCCCCTCTTGTTGGAGTGGTAACAAGTTGTTCCATAGCATTTGAGTTTATAAATTCTAGGAACCTTTGAGCTAGGGTTTTGGAGCTAGAGTAATGCTCCCAGTCTATGTTTGGGTAGTTGAAGTCCACCAATATAATGGTGTTTGGAGAGACCTTCATATTTTCCAGTGTTCTCAGGAAGGCCAAGTGGGGTTCCTAGGTTTGGGAAGGTGGTCTGTAGCAGGCTATAAACTGGAAGGCAGTTTTACCCACTGTTAGTTGCACATGGATAGTCTCTGATGCTTAGTGCTGTGCCACCAATCTGGAGGTGTGTGTATCTTTGATGAATATTGATACTCCCCCTCCTGTACTGGTTTGGTGCAAGTTTTGGGGCCGACAAGCATGGTATGAGGTATAACCTGGTAGTGCTCGGGTGCTCTCGGGAGCCTTGAACCAGGATTCTGTTACTGCACAGATATTGATGTTCTCCATGCTAAGGACAGTTTCCAGTGCATGCATCTTGAGGTTTACACTGCTGGCGTTGAGTAGCATTACTATTAATTTCTTATCCCTTGTGATACCTATGGAGGTTGGTTTGTCTTTTGAGCCTTGCCTAAAAAAGGCACTATGGGGGTAGCAAGAGCCTTTGCCAATATCCAAAAGCCCTGGGGTGACAGGTGCAAGCCGTCCCTAGCAAAGCATCGTGGCTTGTTGAGCATGTCATCCCAGGCTGACAGGCATTGGATCCCCTTTGAATGACACCAATACTTAAGCCAATTGTTGAAATTGATCATCTTGTCTTCATATTGTGGCATCATTCTTGGTGAGGGTAAGATGCTACTCAAGGTCAGGGTCATACCGTGAGCCACATGCTCAGAGAGCTCCTCTATGTCTCTTTTCATGTAGTCCAGGGAGGTACGTCTCAGGTCATTCACACCAGCATGGACAATGACTGAGTCATATTTGTACTTGCCTAGGAGTGACCTGAGTGCTTGTGTTATGTGGCGGATCCTAGCGCCCGACAGGCAGCTCACCGTGACCTTCTCCTTGTTCAGCCTGGTGAGCGGGACGTCAGTGTGCCTGACAATAGAGTCACCTATTACAAGTGTATCAGGTGTGTTGTTTAGCCTTAAGGGCTGTGACTGTTCGGCACACTGGCTTTGTGAGCTATGTGTTGCATGTGTTTTGTTTTGGGATAGCGGTTGCTTGGGTGTCTGCTTTGGAGGTCTCTGCTGCTTAGGCAGATTTTTATTTAGAGCCTCTGAGTATGTTTTTGTGTGTTTATGTGTTTGGTTTGCTGTCATGGTAGGTCTATGTGAGACTGGAATTGTAGTGAGTGTGGTTTCCTTCTCCTCCTGACAGGTTTTGCCAGTACTGAGTTGAGAGAGCTTAGCCTCCAGTTTGGCTATATGGTTGCATCTCTCACATGTGTTGGAATTTGTTGGGAGGAGGAGAGGGTTGTCTGTGTACAAGAGGCAGTTGTAACATTGCCTCAAGATTCCCAGATTCACCAGCTGGACCAGAGAGGAGATTGACAACTGACCTTTGGACATGCTAGAATAGTATTGGGAATTCCTTTATAATTGACAAAAAAAAGGGCCAATGGGGAACAAGGTACTCAAGGGGAGTTTGTGAGGGTGTAGTGCTTTTAATTTGTTAGTGCTGACTTATATAATTGCTTTAGTGAGCAAGTGCCAGGTAACTTAAATGCAAAAATGACAAACAGTAACATTTTTTCAAGTGAAACAAGGAAATAAGTACAGTAAGCAATGCAGATATCACTAGGGATCCACGGAAGCGCTGAAAAGCCGCATTTTAGGTGGAATTAGCATTTCAGGGAAATAACAAGCAAACAAGCATACAAACAAAGCTACATTCAGCAGGCCTGGATCTAGTCTATGCTACAGCAAACAAGGTGTACCAATTTCAGTAAGAAACAGTTCAAATATGCAGGCACTATAAGCCTTTAACCAGAAATTCCCAGCTCAGACGGGCAGAGTCCAGCCTCTCCTCCCACAAGAGTGCAGACCATGAACCTTCTTAATGTAAAATAACTGGCCTGAAGCCCAAGTGCTTAAACCAGAACTAATACACTTTTAGAATAACAGACACTGAGCCCTCAATCAGCAGTTCCCAACTTAGAAGGATGTAAGCTACCTGTCCTGCCACCACAGTATCCTTGACATTTAATGAGACTCACCCTCCTGTCATGGTTAGTTCCGTGTTTTGGGGCTGTCAAGCATGGTATGAGGCATAACCTGGTAGTGCTAGGGTGCTCTTGGGAGTCTTGAACCTGTTGTCTATTACTGCACAGATATCAACATTCTCCATGCAAAGTAGAGTTTGGACTACATGCATCTTGTGGTTTACATGTCCGGCATTGAGTATCATTACTTCCATTTTCTTATCCCCTGTGCTACCTATGTAGGTGGCCTTTTGTTTTCAGCCTTACCACTAGAATGCAAAGATGTGCAGACATTACACTATGGTAATTAATAGTGGTGTACAAAACAATACAATGACAATCATACTGTTAATGCATCAGGCATGCTGGGATATACCCACAATGATATCATTACACTGTACTGTTGACAACATGATAATATTATTACACTTCTATGTAGTCACCCTGTGCATCAGCACCATGTTAACCTGTTCCTGCATCAATGTTGCAGATTGCAGGAGGTGGCACAGTTTCATCATATGCACAGGGTGTGTACTTGGTATTCCTGAGTCTGCCACTGATACAACCAATCGACATGTATGTGTGTGTGTGTGTTAGTGAGGGACAACAGTACAAGATGGGGCAATGTTGATGCAGTGTGTGCGTGTATGTGTTAGCCCTAGGTGTTAGCATTATGCATGTGTGTATGCATGCACACAGTTCCACCTTGTGGCTGCCATATATGGGTGTTTGTGGACAGCCACAGACTGTACCTGCCAGGTCATACAGATCACTGTCTCTGGCCATGGACACGGTACCTGTGCCTGGCAGGGGTGCTACGGACAGTATCAGGTACTAAGCCAGACTGGGTACTGTCATCAGAAGCAGTTGGTTGATGACTGGACACATGTCCCTGCTGGGATTGTCCAGAGCCACATGCACGTGGTCTCCTGGGGCGATCTGATGACAGCACAGACCTAGCATTGCTGGGGCTGGTACTGGCACTATGGGAGCGGCTGCAGGTTTGTGTTCATCCACGTCGATGCCTCAACCGTCCTGCGTTGCCCTGGCTCATGGACATGTAGTTGTGGAACAGATCTAATGTGTCCCCCCAACGTCTGTCAATGATCTCGGTGAAATTACGGATGGCAGCCGCAAAGTCATGCATAGTGTCATTCATAGCAGTGCGATATGCTCTAAGCTCCCTCAGACCCTGTCTGGTGTACCGTTCCATACGTGCCTGTGCCTGCATTACAGCCAGGAACATAGCTGAGGTTGAAAGACCTCTGTGGGCACGTCTGACAGGGGCAGTACAACCACGGATGCTCCCAAGAGAACTCCTGGACATCTGCCTGTGTGGTACCATGTCAGGACTCTGGCCATGGCTGCTTTGAGGGGATGCATGTGCCACTGATACCACATTACCCTGGTCAATGCCCACTGTATGCTGTCCCTCACCTAAGGACATTGGTGACAATGGATGTATTAGCAGGATGACTGTGCGCATTGATGGGGTTGACCTGTGTACTGTCGATTGGCTGACCAACAACAGACCCTGTCACACCTCCCTGTGCCATTACACATGTATCATCATTATCACTATCCCCAGCAGTGGCTTCAGGTTCCCTGCTGCACAGCACCAGAGCAACACCAGAACCTGTGAGAGGAAGATGGGAAACACAGTTTACAATGTGTACACAATGTTACCACAGATGCACATGGGCACATGCACACATGCGCATAAGCACACATGCGCACATGGGCACATGGGCACATGCACACTTGGGCACGTGCACATGGGCACATGCACACATGCGCACATGGGCACATGCGCACATGGGCACATTCACACATGGGCACATGCACACATGCACACATGGGCACATGCACACTCCTCAGTACATGAGATACAAACACACAGACACAAACACACCTGCAATCCAACACATAGCAATACTGTTTGAGGGTATTATTACTATTATTATCATTAGTATTAAAAGTATTGTTATTACACACTCATCAGCATGAATTGGCTGCCTTGCTGTTACACCAGAGGGACCTGCACAAATAAGACATTTATTGTCAGTGGGCACAACTGTGCCATTGATACTGTGAGTATGATACAGTACAGTAGTACAACAGTTGGCTTTCACAGGTGTACTGCTGATATTGAGAATATCAATCTTGCACAATAATTTCCAGGATAACAGCTACAAACACAGTACACATCTCACACATGCATAAACTACCAATGTAGAGAACAGTCAACTATAGATATGGCATGTTACCTGCATGCTCCATGTCCACATGCTGGGTGGCTCCAGCCTCCATCATTACACATGTCTGCGGATGTTGTTGTTGTTGGGCTGGAGCCACAACACTTAGGAGGAGCTCCTCCAGTCTGCTGAGGGGGAGGGGTGTATAGCTGCCCCACCACCTGTGGCAAGCTGTTGCCTGTGGATATCAGACGCACTCTGACGGACATTTCTAATTAAATCACTGCAGTGATGGCGTACCTGCTCATATGTCCGGTTATGCATGCCTATGTCATTTACCCGACGGACAAGGTCTTGCCACAGTGCAGCCCTCTCCTGCTGGTTCTGGCTGGTGCGGGAAAAGAGTGTGGCAAAATCCCGCACCAAGCTCTGGTGTATCTCCTCTTCCTCTGCAGCCGAGTATGAGGGGTTGCGCTGGTGCACCATCGCCCTGGAAGGAAAAGAAAAATATGTGAGCAAGTAATATGGCACACATAATACTCTACTGTAGTGATATCACTGAACTGCCATATATAGCATCTGTCTGTCTATTGGGGGGATACACATGTAAATGACCACATATCACTGCTCAGCCAACAACTGTGTGACAGTGCCTGGCACACTCCATACAGCAAACTAGTATACACCAGCAGTCAGCACACTGTTTGAGGTCCAATGCACAATCTCACACTGGGGGTATGTATCAAGGTAATGGATGGGGAACATTGTCAACCCATGCAATGCATGCAATGCACAGTTAAAATTTCAATGGTAATGCACCCTAGTCTTTGCAGCCATACCCCTACCTACACCGCAGTCATATACAGGGAACCACAGCACAACATATGGCAATGTAGTATGTTTGTATCCCAATACCTGACGCATCTTTCTCTGGCCTCACAGCAAGGACACACACTACCATGACAGACACAAAGTCATGCTGAGCAATCACACCATTACAGACCTTGCACACAGTCAGTGGCACACTCATTCCACCTCACATAGTTGGTATTGCAATGAGTACATGTGTGTGTGCATTGTGTCATAGGTAGGTAGTATGCTATTGGCCCTGGGCCTACAGCAGCAGACTGTTATCCTACCCTGCCCCTTGGGACACGTGTAATGTGATTGTACTTGCTCCTGTCAAACAGTTAGACAGGGTGACTCATATGGTATATTATCTATCTGCATAACATTCAACAAGGGTATGTCTGACATCTACTAATGAGGAGCCTTGCTTCTTAATGCTGGGTGGTTTACTCCAGGGTATGGCTTATTTGTGGGTAGGAACCTGTACCTCCACCATGTGATCTTTACTGCGGTGCCAAGGATGACAGACATAGGTCATTTAGGCTGGGGATATTGTGGGGTGTTACCATGGTTGTCGGACAACTGTTATGGGTGTGACTTAACTATGTATATCCAGCAGTGGTAACCTCTGTGTAGGTAGTTTGAGAGGCACTCTGTCTGTGGTTTTGTCAGTCGCTCTGCATAGATAATGTGTTTGAGAGCATTATCACTGTTTGTTAGGTATGACTGTGTCCTTCTCCCTTTCTGTAGTTGTCATGGGAGGTACATACCATGTAGGACATTGTGAGGTGTAGAGGGGTACAGTGACCTACATTTCCCTGGCTGACACACCATTTGTGCTGACAGGTACCATGTACAGGGATTACAACACTAGTGTGCCACTGTGAATATCAAAGGGGAGGCTATTGTACACTTGTTTCCCATGTTCCCTTCTGACACATCCAGTAGTAGGCAGGCAACCACCTATGTGGTGGTTTGTGGTGAAAGTGTTTTGGAATGGGGTATGGTACTCCAGTATTCACACTGGTGTTCAGTCCATGCCTTTGTCACCAGGCACCTGTTGCAATACATGTGCACACATGTGCCTCTCTCAGTATGTATATATAAATATATATATATATATATATATATATAGAGAGAGAGAGAGAGAGAGATACATATACTTGCATATCTCTAGACATTCATATCTGTCTGTATATGTGTATGTATCTATGGGTCTATATGACTCGGTCGACAGTTCATATGGTCGACTGTTTATTTGGTCGACAAGCATTTGCCCCCTTCCCCAATGTTGTGCGACCCTGGAGTTGATATATATAGTTGGGGGGTGTGGGGGGCACTTGTCGATCAAATGAACTGTCGACCAAGTCATATAGACCAGTATCTATATATGTATGTGTCTATTACATATATATGTATATACATATTCTATCTATCTATATATGTCTATTTATACATCCCCCTCTATCTATGTACACATATATGCATATTATATATATATATATATATATATATATATATATATATATATATATATATATATATACATACATATACATATACATATATATATATATATATATATATATATTTTTTTTTTTTTTACACATACGAATACACACACTAACATACTGCTAAACATCCATTACTGTACAACCTACATTGTACGTTGCACTACAACCTGCATTGATATGTGTACATAGCAACCTTCAAATACATATGTATGTCCAGCCTTCACTAACAGTTGCAGTATGTCCCCTGCCCCATGCACTTCTTCATATATATATATATATATATATATATATATATATATATATATATATATATATAAATACAGACTGCTTGGAGGGTTCACAGTATGTAGATTATTAGATTATGTAGTTTACATTATCTTTGTTTCTCACTGCTGTTTGTGATGGCTTGCTGCTTGGTGGCCTGCTGATGGTTAGCTTGATGGTTTTTATTTATTTATTTTTTTTATTTTGGTGTCTCTCTCTGTCCCTCTCTCTCTCTCTCCGTCTCTCCCTCCGGTTGTTGCAATGAAACTATTGCATGTGTGGACTGGGAGTACAGGCTTCTTTTGTAGGTATCTGCACATGTGCATGTGATGGCCTCTGCACCAATTGTTAGCCAGCATTTACTAATTGCATGCAGCCTGCTGTGTGGTAATTGCAGTTCTCACTGTGATTTCAGGACAGTGCTATAAAATGTTAGGTTAGGTAGGTGTAGCCCTTTCAGATTTCCAAGGTGGGGACCATGCTGGTATGCTGTGGACACTGTTCTGTGAGTGTAAAGGTTGGTATGTCTCTCATATTTAAGGCTGTGTTGTAGGCACTGAAATGCATGTTGTACTGAAACCTGACTATTGCTTCCTCCAGTTCATTCTTCTCAGTGTGTATGTTAACTGACACCTAATAATACTAATACTGTTTAAATGGGAGTATGAGCTTTCCTGTGGGACTTGTGGATTAACTGGTATACAGCATTGGCTCTTGCAATTTGTTGCTATGGCTTCACTATTTAGCCTTTACATTCACTCCTTGAAGGCTTGCTAGGTGTCTTTACTGGAATGTGTTGCTATGGCTTTCCTATTTTCCATTTACATTCACTCCTTGTAATGCTTGCTATATTTCTTTCAGCAGCAATTCCTTATATGTTTGGTGTGGTTTGGGGGTACTGCATGCAGTCTGGTCTGGCCAAGGTGTGGGGCTTGACACCTACAAGGGTATTTTATTTTGCTGCTGAGCAGTAGTGGGGCCTTGTACTTTGTACTAACAGTTATGGATAGCAGGCACATGCAGCGCTTGTAAACTGCTATACTGTCCTTATTTTATTAGTTGGCTACATCCTTTGATATTTCTGGGTTGTACTCCTACATGAGGGTGTGCTTGTGGAAGCAATTCTACAGCTATTCACAGAGTGTCTGACAGCAGACAGAATGATATTCCTGTGAGTTTGTGACACTTGCAGGCCTCCGATACTCTCAGGTGTATCTTTTATCAGCCTCAGGGAATGGTACATATCAGTGGGATACACCCGTGATATATTTCAGATATTCTGCAGTTGTGACTATGGGGTATTTTGAGCATATGTATTACTACACCATTTCTGACATGCAAGTAGTGCCTACTTTAAGTAATTGACAGTTACCATTATGTGGGATTCCACACCTTTCTGCCTACTGTTAGTACATTTCACAGGGAGTCAGTGGGGCACAGTTAACATTTGTTTTCAAATCAGGAACATCCCTGTAAATCAGTCACAGTTGTGAGGTCTGGCCTATTACCTATTCAAATATGGCGGTGTTTATCCTGCTCTGATAGTGTGTGTGGTTTGCAAGGTGCTACTGTCACATTATTACCTACTAGCTACCTACTAGCATGGCTGTTTCTCTTCTCACACTAATGTAATGCAAATCCACAAGAATTGCCAGTAAAGATACAAGAAAAGCTTTGTGTAATAGCATTCCTATATTCCCTTTACATTCAGTCCTACTATTTCATGATATATGCTTTCAGCACAAAGTTCTTGAATATCTGTCATGGCTTAGTGGTAAGTCATGCAGACTAGTGTTTCCAAGGTCCTGGGTTCGAGACTGACAGAGGAATTTTATTTTGCTACTGAGCAGACTACAGGCCTTGTCATTCAGAGTGACTAAGGCACTTTTAAGCAGTTGTAAGTGGGTTAGCGCTGGTTTGCATGGAGCTCACGCATGCGCAATGTCACTTAGCTAAGCGCACACAAGCGCACACCCGCTTACTACTGCTTAAAAGTGCTTACTCTCGCGCACACCCGCGCTAATTTCTTTGAAAGAAAAGAAAATGGGGAGATAGGACAGTGGTGAAAAAGGGGGCACAAAGAGGGTAGGACAGTAGGAAAACAAGCTCAGGATTTGCAGGAAGGATGTAGGAAAGGCCCATAGCTGCCCATTTCTTTATCAGCAACAGCTGTGCATATGTGTGTAATTTGGTGTGAAATTTGAAACCTTCCACCCCTGAGAGAGGGGTGAGGACAACAAAATATGTTGTACAGCCAATTGTAATTACCAGTTCACATGTCCAGCAGACATGTCTGCAAAATGGGCAGCTATGTATGGGCCTATTTTTTTTGCGGGAACAGAGTGCCCTTTTTTATTTTTTTTTTTTAGGTGAGAGTGGAATGTGAGGTACAGGAAGTAGGTATATTTGGGGAGGTAGGTAGGGGAGGTTAACAGACAAGACAAACAAGATGCATACAGGGGCAGAGTATGACACGTGGGGGGAAACACAATTGACGGGGACTGATATTTGGATATCGCGAGCTCATGAGCCCACAGATGGCAACAGTGGAACTGAGATCTCAACCCATGGGCAGTTGCCACTGCGCCTTCACTGCCCAGAATGGGGCTGTGTAGGATGGGCAGGCACACCCGTGAGTTGTGCCACCCGTGCCTCAAGCTGGTGTAGGGGTTCAAGCACAGAATGCCTGATCTCGCTACGCACCACAGACTGGACACTTTGGAGGGTGAGTGGACGTTCTCTTCTGGCCATGCTTGCAGAGGGGGGACGAGCCCCATCCCCTGCAGCGCTTCCACCTGAAGGTGGCACAGGGCCACCGGAGGAGGTTCTGGCCTGGGCACTAGTGCCAGGTGCACTCGCCAGCTGAGGTGGGAGAGGTGGGTCCACTGGAACCCGCCTTCCCTGTTGTCCTATGTTTAGCAATATTTTATGACATTTTGGTTTAGTAACAAACAATACCATTCAAAATTAGTTGTAATAGCATGCATCAGTATTCCCATTAACCAAACACCCATGAATTCCAAACATTGAACAGCAAGCATAACACATGCATATTTTGAACAACAGTACACAATCCAACAGCATGCAGGGTTGATTGATGGCAACAGGCCATCAGGTTTGGATATGTGAACAGGGCACATGCATCAACGTACGTGTAAATATGTATGAACCAACAGGACAAATGTCCATAGGAATTAATTGTGAATACACATACCCAGTTTGTTGTGGAATGGCATTATTTGTGAATATAGGGTAGGGTGAAGAAATATTTCATTAACAACTTCAACTACCTATACATATGCTGTACATTTCTAGTAGCTGCAGATATATATATACCCTACAGGTCTTAGTACAGTTTCCTATATGTAACCTTAGGAATGTTGGTGATGGGACTGTTACTGCTACATTAATATACATTGCATTTTTATTCATACGCGTTCATATCTGGCTGTGTTCAGGTACAGCATCCTGCTACATTTGATTTATATGGCTCTAGACAACTGTGGATGTTCATTATTTCATACAACCATACTATCTCCATATTGCAAGGGTACAGCAACATATCCAAATTGTAGGACAGACACATTCCAGCTTCAGTACTTTATTACAAACATTTCACTGTTTGGTTGTGGCTGTCTCATTCATTTCATTATGTACTGATTGCAGTATACTTTATTCAAGAGTTATTACAGCATTCTTGGTTGATTCATACCTCTTTCTCACACTGTCACTTATTTTATTTTTACAATTCAAGATGGTACTTAATTCTAGGCGTTATTAACATGTCTTACTTGGTTACAACAATCCTTTCCAACAGACTCACTTGTTTCATATGGCAGATTTTAAAAGGGGATGTATTTGACACATGTCTATTGTCTTTAGCTTGTTTACCACTAATTTTCAGGCTGCAGCAGGTTATCTGATATTACAATACAGGTGGAAAATCTCTATTTCAGACTTGTTTAATTTTTATTTCTGGATTACAGGCTGCATCACTTATCTAATCATACAGTACTAGCAGAATCTTTCTTCTAGTGTTATTTGAACTTTATTAATATGTAACTACACTGAACTCTTTTACAAGCTGTCTCACTTATATTGTATAACAATTACAGAAAAATAATTACTAACCTGCCTGGTGGCGCAACCGCTCCAGCCTATCACCATAGGCTCGCCGATTCGCGGAATGCACATCTGCAGCTGTAATATAAATGAAGTAATATTGGAATATACATCTCCATAATATCAGCTAGGATAATTTCTTACATACGTAATTACATGGATACTTACTCAGTAGTAGGGCGTTGGACATTTGCTGGGCCTCCTGGATCCAACGATTCAGTTGGTCCTGCTTTCGTTTCTTTAGGTCAGCATGGTGGTGACAGACCTGTTCACCAGTCCTTGGTATGCCTGTGGCACTGGTGAAATCATGTGCCAACCGGTTCCACACCTCTGCCTTGTACACATCCCACAGAACCTGGCCCTGCATGAGTTGAGCCTCATGATCGTGGACTAGGAGCCAAACCATATATTTGGACTCCTCAACACCCCACCTCTGTGCTTGGAAGTGACTGCCCTCTCCTACACCTGCCATCCTGACTGCAAATAGGTTCCACAATCAGTTATGCTGTGTATTCCCGCCTATGGGGCTTATATATGCCGTTTTTCCCACACTTATCTGTGATTGGCCATTTTGGAAATGTATCAGCTTAAAAAACCTGCTTTGTCATGCTTCTATTTCCATTCATTCCTATATATATGCTAATACTGCATTTCTCAGTACAACTGTCATGGCTTAGTGGTTCAGTACTTTGACTATGGTGCACAGTATCCTGGGTTTGAGCCTGGGCATTGCTTTTTTTATTTTATGACTGTCTACACAGGCTAGGATGTGTGTCTGTATAAAGGCGGCTTTGATACAGCCTGCCCTACGTTGCCCACCGGTAAGCTGGTTGGCGCATTACGCAGCTCTGTGCTGGTTTACGCATCATTTGGCTATGAGCACGCATATTACGCTGTGTGAGGCATTGCTCAGCTACGGGCACACAGTTTCAGCGTCTTAAAGTGCCACTCAACTCCAGGCACTCATATTACACCTGTTAAACCACTGCTCATCTGCAGGCAGTCATACTCAGCTTGGTAGAGCGCTGCTCAGCTATGGGCACTTATACATTTTTTTTTTTTTATTGTATCAGATTTCTTCAAAAATACATGGCCCATTTCATTACATTTTACTTAAATTATAGTTATGTATATGTACATATATGTCAGGGGATTGTTTCATGCTTATTTCACTAAAAATAGAAATTTATGTTGTTGGGGCTCGAACCGTGACTACCTCCTCTTTGGCCAATGTCTCTACTGCTACACTATTGCTACTTGGCTTAATTTGCATGTTTAGATCTTTTATGCTTTTCCAATGACTGCTAACTGTGTCTGAGCGAAGGGCACACCCGCGCAAACGAGCGCAATTACGGGCAAACTTTTTTGAATTTATAAAAAAAATTAAACTGCTAATTTTTACGTTTTACATTACAGTTGGGTTTATAGTCTGTGGGGGCATGTGTGGTGTTGTGTTTCTTGACATTTCTGCGGACTCGCTCGTGGTAGTTTCCTTTCAGGACTGTGACTCTTCTGGGGACGTGTCCCTTTGCAGGACTCGCCGTGCGGACATGCCCCCTACTTTCCTACATGGACCGTGTTAGCCTAGGGTGTGATTCAGCATGCCCTCATGAATATGCATGGCATGCTGACATCACCCCGTTTAACTGCAACCTCCGTGTAAGACTTGCTAACTCTTACACGGAGGTTTCGTGAATCCTGCCCATTGCCTTTACTGACTTAATGTAATGCCTTCACCTAAGTCTGGTAGAATGTTCTCTTCCTGTTTAAGCCTATCCCCTTCTTTATTGCTGACACTGTAATAATCATTCCACAAATGTGCCTGGAGGAGGAAAATCTTTCCCACAGATGGACACTCTAAGCATTTTTATTGTTAAGGGGACACCTAGGATACTTTCAAACATCTTATTTGCCATGAAATCACAAAGCACGATTTTAAAGTCACTGACAGCACTCAAGTTATTGTTAATTGGGCAGCTTTCATCAGCTAAAGAGTCTGTTGAACCCTCGGGGTCTTTTTCTTCCATCCTATAAACAGTCATCAGTATCAGGTGTTCCCTGTCATCCTGAAAAACAGAGAGAAACAACTTATGTTTCTGCTGCCAACTCTCTCTCTCTCTCTCTCTCTCTCTCTTCCTTTAGTTCAAAAAAGGATAAGCCTATACAAAAGATTTCAAAGTTTTGACAGTGTTTTGTAGACTGTTAAAGTGACTCTGTATTTGTTTAATATTATCTTTTGTGTGAAACTTTTCTCTGAGGGTTTACAATGAAAATGGACCTCATTCCAGCTGATAAAATATAACAAAATTACAAAGAAATACATCAGTACTGCACTTCTTTATGTGGTATGGTGTTGCTGTCTGTGGTTTCTTTCCCCATTTGTTAACAACTTGTAAAGTTCTGGAGATAAGAGAACAAAGTTGGGATTCTTTGTGGAGCTGAGCTGTTTAAACAGAAAGAGAGATTGGAAATAAATCAATATATTGCAGGGAACTGAGAGAGGGAGCTACCATGCATGTTGTAGACTTGGTAAATATTTAATAACACATTACTGTTAAATCGTCTTATTTGCTGACTACTTTGAGCTGAGCATTGCAGTTTATTTTACTGAGCTATGAGTGTGTCTGCGTGTGCATTTGCTATGCAAGTCATATTTGCTTACTGCTTTGAGCAATGCAAGCAACAAAGGATTACAGCGATATTCTCGCTAGACTACCCATCATTTAAAAAAAGAAAAGACCCGTACCTCATTAGCTCCAGTCCCATCTAGATCTAGGTAAGTAGGATCTCAGTAGCATTTGGCAAACATAACACAGTGCTTTCATTGATTTAATGCAATGTTGTATGAGATGTGAGTGGCACACCCTGATCATTTCTTCTATGTGTACAGATTATATGGTGAAGCTTGGAAACTGCATTTTAAAAGCAGAGAGTTCAGAACGACTGCAGACCGCATAGCATGCATACCAGTCAATTGTAGTTATTTTTGCAGGACTTTCCTGATTTTATCTCATATTTTTGCCCTGTTACTCATATAATGTTTGATTTTTCTGGTAAATCTCTCAGGATTGTTGTCAGACAGTAATGTCAGTTATTAGAATTTCATATTTTTGCATTGTTCAATAATGCATGCTGAGGCAAAATCTGTTTTCTTTTACCTTTTTAAGTGAATTAGACATATTTAAAAATGACATTGATTTTGCACATTTAACCCCTCCCCACCCCAAACACACACACATTGTTTTTGGATTTGCCCAGAATTCTTTAGCAAAGAGGTATAACCAGTACCTATACAAATCCTGTTTCCTGAGACACAGTTACCTGTGAAGTGAAGAAAACTGTATTTTGGTACTAGCAGTTGTAGTACACAAACATGTCCCTGTTTGTCACCTTTAAACATATCTCTGAGATTCCTTATCTCTTGTCAACATTTTCTTAATTTTGTGATCCTGTGAGAAACCAGTGAGAGTTTAAAATGTCTCTGGAGTTGCAGAACTGGGGAGTAGCAGAGAACTAAAGACTGCAACTGTCACAGAACACTGCCAAGTAAATGCGTTTTGGTAACATGGGCTTCCTGTCTTCTACTTGTTGATGTTGGTCTCTTAACTTATTATGGAACACATATCATACAGATCACAATCCAAATGCTTCTGAATTCAGGTCAATAATTTTAATTTTGTCTGCTTTACTCTGCATTTTTACATAACTCTTGGCTACTTCACTTTGTATTGTTACATAGCATCATTAAATATAACTTGATTTTTCACACTTACCCTTATGTATCTAATTTGGACAATGCAGAAAAACAGTTTACTGGCAATGATACTCCAGATTGGTTGGTTTGATTTGCGTAACTTTTCTTAATTTAATAGTTAGTAATTGAACTATGCAAGTATTTACTTATTAATTATTGTAAAGCTTTGTTAAGCAGATAAATGGGCTAATTCAAAGACCCTTTTCAGACACAGCCCAGGTACAGAGGTGCAGAATATGCACTGACACAACATACACAGTATCACTATGTGCAGTAATGGACAATGCATAGGATATTATAAAGGACAGTCCAGTACAGAATACAGAGCACGGTTCTGTTACAGTATTATATACACCTACAGCTGGTATCAGATACTGAGGAAAAGTAAAGTGCAGTGTTATACAGTACAGAAGTCATGATCGTGGTGATGTCTTCTAAGATATGCTACATAGTGTTCAACAAGACAATGGCACACATTACAATTTGCTGATAAATACATGATAGACAGTATATAAAACAGTACATATTCAAAATTAGCTTATAATTACTGAGCTACAAGACAGCAAGCAACTAGTCAGCAATTAGGTTGCTATCTAATCTATACGATGTACTTCTATGTGGTTAGAATTTTTTTAATTAATATGGCTATTTGGATAGTTTTCTTTGAGTTCCGGACACTTGGTGTTCTGTTATTTTTTTCATTGGTTCATAGGTTGAACATTAGGCTAACTGCTCTGAATTGATATTTTTAGTCTAGTTAATAACCTGAGGTCAGAATCCAAACCTTGCACATTAGGTTTTGAGGTAAAGACCTTAACCATTCTGTTAACTCCCACCCTGTTTTATAGTACAGCTAAAATGTTTATTTCACCACTCGTATGATTTCAGCCTTTATGACTGTGAAACATGGCATTTTTGCAATCTTGTTGGAACTGTAAAGACAGACTGGGGTTGGCTGTTTGCATGTGCAATGGAGGAGTGTAACATTAATGTTAAATGTTGGATGTTACCAGCTGTCAGAATGTTACGACAGCAGTATAGTCTGACAGCCATTGCTGCTTAAACATTTTGACAGCTTCCTCTATGTTTTAATTTTTACTTACCACTTATGCTGTAGTCAGACTGAATTATTTGTTATATTCTCTCTACTGCATGCTTTAAGCAGGTTCCTTTTGCAGTCAGCTAGAATGATGTATGCTCCCATTGATTAATGTACTCATTTTTAGCTGTATTACCTCTGATTAGTACAGACTATACCTTATCTCCTGATTTTCTTATCATAGGGGCTCTGCTATGGCTTTCCACCCTTTTTACTTGACTTGAGTCCAGACAGAAGTCTTCTAATTACTGCATCACTGCAGTTAGTTTGGAATCCAAAAGACGGTATGGGGCAGGAAGGCTGATAACTTATTGATACAGTGTCCATGGGCAGAGGAGCCATCAGCGCACTGGGACCTTATCCAACAACAAAGCCCAATAGGCAGGGCCTGAGCTCTTTTAGCCCCATCTAGGATTCTTGTAGTTAACATGAAGATGATCTGCAATACACTAGGTATGATGTCTTGCTTACTGCATGGTATCATCCTTGTGTTTATAACAGAGACTTGTTGGACAACAGTTATGGCCTCACTTTGAAAGCAGCTATATTGACTGGAGTCTGTTATTAAATTCCTTTTGTGGTGGCACTGCCTGCTGGGCTATTTCAACTGTACTTGTAGGCCAGAGACCATAAAGAGCTAGCAGCATTTGTTAAGGACAAAAAGTGATGGAATAGGCTGGTTCCACATTTATAGCATTAGTATTTTGTTGACCATGGAAGCTAGTAAAACATTTTTCGTGATAGAGATTAGATGGAAGATTTCTTCCAAATAACCAGACATAACAAATTAAAAGAGGATTAACATATTTTATTTGATGGTGTAATGCACAGATCTAAATCCACCATAGAAATATTTCATTACATCCCCACAAAACTTAAAACTGACTACAGCCGTGCTAGTAAAGCCATTGTGATAGGGGGGAGATGGACATCATTGTGGGAGGGCAGGATGGTGTGTAGAAGATCTGTTAAACTATGTAGTTCCTACATGAGTGCATGTGGTATCTTTATCGTTCCAAAACTGATGAGCTTCCACTCATACACGATGAGCGAGTTCTTGTTGTCATGCTGGGATTAACACTGGCACTAATGGAGCTGCAGCTCCAGGCCATAGTATCGAAGTAGGCCATCTCTTAATTAAAATTGAGTGTAGCCATAGAAGCAGCAGTCAGGCTAACATCCACTGAACTTTAAGTCATGAACATATTAATAACTGTCCACATGCCATGGCCACACCTTTTTACAGTCCTATCCTCATTCTTTGCATTTTACACCTGCTTCCAGCATGGTTACTGGCACTCCCTCTGACCTGACATCATTCCCATCTTGCTCATTATGTTGTAATCATGAACCAGTTACTGCGCTTTGCTCTACCTGCTGGCAAAATTTAAAACAGTAGCTTGTGCTGGCATCTGCACTTTGAAATTCTGTACTACTGCCTTATATAGCATAGGCTAACATCTGCACTTTGAAATTCTGTGCTACTGCCTTATATAGCATAGGCTAACATCTGTACTTTGAAAATCTCTGCTACTGCCTTATATAGCATAGACTAACATCTGCACTTTGAAATTCTGTGCTACTGCCTTATATAGCACAGGCTAAATTCATACTTGCTGAATCTAGACTGTTTCTTATCACTGCTCTAAACCAGCTATCTTACATTGTGGCAGAAATGTGTAGCTCAAGTTCCATCAGAATTAGGGATTGCTGGAGAAAGGCTTGGTTTGGGGCTTTCCCATTGATAGTTTGTCTTAAAACTGTGGAATTTTTGCCTGTATTTAAGCCTTGTGTTTGCATGTAGCTGTGCATCGCGTAATGGGGGTTAGCGCTGCCCTCTATCGATGCAAATGCCTGGAAACTTAAATTTTTCCTAGATGTCTGTCAGTAGAACCCTCCCAACTCTCCTGTTGCTCTGCAAGCAACTCAACTGCACACTGAGGAGCATCACCACAGCTCTTCACCCTAACCATCAACAGAATAAGCCCCTCTGTTATCCCTACATCATAAGCTGATCTCACTCACCCACTCCCCACCAGTACTACAGTATAAACGGACAATGTTTTGAGCTCACAACAGGCATCGAATTTCAATGGGTTTGGCAACGGGGCTTGTCAGAGGCGGCCCCCCCAGGTGCACCCAAGGTTTTACCTGGCTTAATAGGTGATACTACTTTTAACAGGACTGTAACCTATAACCCTCCTTTACATCCATCCCTAAATGTATCTGAATAAGTGTGTGGATTAGACATATGACACGCTTTAAACCACCCTTTACCAAATAATATGAATAAATTCAACATTAGTAAGGAAGAGAGTGTTATTGGACTCCCTAATTAACTCTCCAGTGAGAGTCATGCAACCCGATAAGGGTGGGGGGTTGGTAGTTATGAATGAGGTAGATTATATCAGAAAAATGGAAGAGATTCTCAAAAGTGATACATATGCTGAGATTTCCAGAAATGAATTAAATATAGGTAATTCAAGAGTGCCTTCTTATTTCAGAGACATGTTCATTAATGGAACTATAGATCTAGACCTATTAAACTTCATTTCTGTACCATCATATAGAATACCAACCATTTTTGGATCTCCTAAGATCCATAGGAATCCATCAGACCCACCCATGTGCCCACTGGTTAGTGCTAGGGGTAGTATCACTTATGCCTGTGCTAAAGTGGTAGATACTATTCTTAAGAAATATGTGACCAGTGAGTCCCAAATTTCTAAAGATTCTTGGTCGTTCCTGTCTAGAATAAATCAAACTACTTACAGTGAGGATAGTCATTTTCTAACTGTCGTAGTCAAGGATCTTTATTCCTCTATTCCTCACTCGATAGCTCTTGATTGGATTCTGGCCGTGTTACTCAGAAAACAAGCCCCAGCTAAAGAAATCCAAATGGTTAGTGAATTTTTGGACATAATTTTGTCACATAACTATGTATTTTTCAGTAATAGATTCTTTCACCAACTAATAGGGATACCGATGGGTTCCCCTTGTGGAGCCAGTGGAGCCAATTTAGTCATGGCATACTGGGAGTGTCAGTATATTTTACCCAATTCCCTATTTGTGGACAGAGTCCCTCTGTATACCCGATTTTTGGATGATATGTTTATCATCCTGAAGGGCAACGTTGAGATAGTCAACAAGGTAATAGATTTGTTTAATACATCCACAGAATTCCTCCAGTTTACCCACAGTTTTACTTCCGATCAGGTAGCCTATCTGGACATTAACCTTGTTAAGGATAAAGTAAACAGATGTTTCATAGCTAAGATCTATAGAAAGGAGACTTTTTCTAATAGCTATGTTCACTTTAACAGTTGCCATCCTTTTTCCCAAAAAAGGTCTATTGTCAAAGGACAACTGGTCAGGGCTGCCAATATGGTGACCCGAGACTGTGATTTCTTAGAGGAATGCACCTTTATGTCTAACCTGTTTTTAAACAGGGGTTACCCAGCAGATCTTATCAACAGTCCGGTAAGGGAGGTACAAAACAAGAGGGTTACCAGGGTATATTCTCCCATTTTGAATTTAGACCATTTGGAACAGGGAAATACTACAATGCATAATGCTCATTTAGCTTCATTGTCTAACAGTTTTATGTTGACATATAGTATGGATGCGAAAGAATTATTCTCTATTATATTGAAAAATTGGAATTTAGTACTACAAGATGATTCTATTAGTAGACTATTGGTTCAACGACCAATAATAGTGTTTAAAAGGAGTTCTAATTTGAAGAACATTTTACAAAAGAAATTCCAGGGACGGCATATTTAAGTGTAACATGTGTCGGTACTGTGGTCATATTAAGACTGGTTCTAGATACGTAATAAGGGATATAGTATACCAGTTTAACTGTTCAAGTACCCAAGTGGTATATATGGCCCTATGTTCATGTTGTCCTGCGTTTTATGTAGGAAAAACCGACAGGAAATTGCATGAACGCATTTATGAACATTTATATGCCACTAGAAAGGGTAAGAGGGAGAATGCCCTAGCGAAACATATTGTTGAAAATCCTCATCACAGTTTTCAGTTTTTCATTATTGACCAGGTTAAATCAGATAATAGAGGTGGTCCTACATCCCTCCTCCTGGAGTACAGAGAGTTGTTATGGCAACTGAGACTGGATGCCTGCCATACACCTGGTATTAATGGCATGCTGTCTATATCATGCCTTTTAAAACTAAAGAGATTAAATAGATAATAGTTTTTCAAGCCCTTCCAGCACATAAAACAACCATTCTGAGTGTTCCAGTTTTTGTTGCTTCATAATGGTTTGATATTTCAGCCAGTTAACAGTTTTTCAATAATAGTTTTTCCATTTATTTTCTTGTCCAGGTTCTTTTAAGTTTTTATGGTAGTGATTTTTGGGTGTTCTAGAATCCCTCTAGTCGTATTTTTATTTTTATTTTCATTTTTTCATTTTTTCTTTCTATTGATGTTTCCATTTTTCATTTTTATTTAATTTGTGTTTACTTTATTTGATTTATTTCTCAGTTTTGTATAATATACTATTGATTAGTATTATTTAACTCCGGTGTGTCAGACTAGCTTTTGACGCAAACAGTGGTTTGCGTGTTAAATTGCGCTCTTTTCTAGAGTGTAGTCTGGTCCATTGGATGGTTCCTAGTTTTTAATAGGTTAGTATTTTTTATGTTTGTTTTTTGTGTAGCTGTGCAATAGATATCAGGGGAGGGGATATATATTTTACTCAGACTCGTCTGTAGTAGTGGATTCTTGTGCGAACAAAGTTACTTCTCTACTTATAAATATAGGAGCTATGAGCCTTGGTAATAGCCCACCCAGGTGAGCTTATCTGGATTATTTAACATTAGTAATGTGTGGGGTAATGGACTTTAGTTGAAATGTTGTTGTTATTATTTCCTTTTTTTATAGTTTAATTATACCTTATTTCTTGATGGCTTTGTAAATACTGCTTCGTTTGTTTACTTGGTTTATACATATGTATTGAGTTAGAGACTTTGTTTCAAATGTATTTTAAGGTTTTTTTGATTTGAACAAATTAAGTGATCATGTGATATTTTAGGATGTATTTAAACCATGTGATCAATTTTAAAAGTGTTTTCCGGTTTTCTGAAGAAGTCGGCGTTCAGATGACGAAAAGCCTGTAGATTGAGCTTAAATAAAGTGTTGCGTTTTGGAATATATACTTTGCAACTTTGTTATTCTATTCAGCATCTGTATCTTTTCAGTGTCACCCATTGGTCTGGACCGAATCCAGTTTGGCGTTTACACAGTATAAACCTGCCATTATAGATGGTCACTTTCCCACCATTTCTCCGTCCAGCCTGATTCACTTGCAAATCCTGAGGCAATTTAGTAATTGACTCATGTATACTGACAACCACTTAGTCCTGAAATAAACAAATTCCATATGTGAGAAATGTAATTACGCTATCAATTTGTAAACAGTCCTCTTCCATAACAAAAAACAAAACACCAAACAGGTTGTCAGTTCATGCACTTCACCTCTCACACAAGTTCAGGACATAACACATAAACCCAAATACACTGAGGTACTCACTAGAAGCCTACCAAAAGATCAGAGACGTCCCAAGCACAAATTATCTGCACACACCTCAACATCTACAGAAACCACTGCACATAGCACACATATCAGTGTCTCACCAAATAAGCCCCTAAGGCAAAATACCTCAAAACCTAATATCTTGGTCATAGGAGACTCCATAGTGAGACACACAGATGTCCCCCTCACGAAGCTGGACAAAGAGAAGGTCATGGTTAACTGCCTAGTTGGGTGCAGGATCCATCAAATCATGCATGCACTCAGGTCACTCAACAGCAAGTACTGTTATGACTCTGTCATAATCCATGTTGGGGTGAATGACTTGAGACATTCTTCTCTGGACTATATGAAGAGAGACATGACTGAACCCTCAGAATGTGTCCCAGGCAGATATGCTTTTAGCCCTAATCAGCATTCTACCTTCACCCAGGATGATGCCACAATATAAACAAAAAATGATTGACTTCAACAATTGGCCTGTCTTTTGGTATCAGTCCAGGGTGATACAGTATTTGTCAACCTGGGAAGACACGGTCGACAGGCCATGCTGCTTTGCCAGTGATGGTCTGCACTTGTCTCCCCTAGGCTTTTGGATATTGGCTAATTGCTTGCCTCCTCCATAATGCCTTTTTTTGGACAATGTAAAAATGGCAAAACTTTCGACATAGCAAAATCTACTCAAGACAAACTCAAGGTTCTGCTCTTAATGCTAGGAGTCTAAACATGAAACTGCACTCCCTGGAAGCACTCCTCACATTGGAAGATGCTGATGTCTGTGCAGTCACTGAAGCATGGTTCAAGGCCACAGAGAGCACCCCAGCTGTGCAAGGCTACAATGCCTTCCACACATTCAGACCTCAGAGTGACCATGACCATGAAAAAACAAAGGTGGAGGTGTATCCATCTTCATTAAAGCCATGTACACCTTGACATTGGTCAGACAGTATGACTCTCTCAAACTACTCCATGCCCAATTAGCTATCACTTTGCCAGTGATGGTCTGCACTTGTCTCCCCTAGGCTTTTGGATATTGGCTAATTGCTTGCCTCCTCCATAATGCCTTTTTTTAGGCAATGTAAAAATGACAAAACTTTCGACATAGCAAAATCTACTCAAGACAAGCTCAAGGTTCTGCTCTTAATGCTAGGAGTCTAAACATGAAACTGCACTCCCTGGAAGCACTCCTCACATTGGAAGATGCTGATGTCTGTGCAGTCACTGAAGCATGGTTCAAGGCCACAGAGAGCACCCCAGCTGTGCAAGGCTACAATGCCTTCCACACATTCAAACCTCAGAGTGACAATGAAAAAACAAAGATGGAGGTGTATCCATCTTCATTAAAGCCATGTACACCTTGACATTGGTCAGACAGTATGACTCTCTCAAACTACTCCATGCCCAATTAGCTATAGGCAAACCACTCTACCACATCATTGTTAGTTATAGGTCCCTCTCCATGAACCAAGAAAAGCACAATGCCTACTTGGACTTACTGAAGTCACTCGCCATACAGCCCAGCACCTTAGTCATGGGAGATTTCAATTATCCCTCCATCGAGTGGGTAACCTACATGAGCTGAAACATGCTTGCCTAGAGGTTCCTGGCCTTTGTCAGTGCAAATGCTCAAAAACAGACAGACTGCACCCCCATAAGGGGTTCTGATGTCTTTGATGTAATAGTCACCAACAGGTCACTGCACTGCCCCCTGTGTGATGACCTCCATGGTATGGTCAGACCCTAAATCAGTCTCATTCAAAGTAACTATTAGACCCCACGCCCCCAAAGAGCAAAAAGCTAAGGAACTTCTCCAAAGCAAACTACAGCCTACTAAGTGGCAGCATAAAAAGGTTTATACCCCCTGCAATCACAGGCAATAATGACTCCTATGCAGAGATGTACACAGATGCCCTGTATAATCATCTTAGCAACTGTGTAGACTCAGCTGTACCTGACTGGATTAAAACCAGGCCCTCACAAAAAACATAAGCCACCTCAGGAGTGGAGTACCTCAGGGTTCAGTCCTGGGACCACTCTTGTTTGGCATCTACTTCTCTGAAGTACAGGCCAACACTAAGGGACTCTGGCTAACAAAGTTCGCAGATGACTGCAAACTGGGAGACATTATTAAATCCCCAAATGATGTGGATATTCTACAAAAGGGCCTTACAGAAACAGATGTCTGGTGCCAGAGCCATGGGCTCAAGCTTAATGCCAAGAAATGTATAGTTATCCCCTTTGGAAAAAAACATGTACCCATGAATTACCATATAGGTGGCAGTACACTAAACATCGAAAGTGTGATGAGAGACTTAAGGACACAGGTGGACAGTGGTCTCACTTTCGATAACCACATCTCCACAACAGTCAGGAAATCCTTCTATGTGGCACACCTCATCACTAAGGACTTTTCATCCAGAAAAATGGAGGTCATTGTCCAACTGTACTCATCCCTCATTAGACCCATTATAGAGTATAATGCCCCATTTGGTATGTACCTCACAAGACATCTGCAACAGCTGGAAAGGCCACAGAAATACCTCACTAAAAGAATCACAGGCCTAAAGTAGATGCCATATGCTGACCGTATAAAAAAACCTCCAGCTATACTCTGTGGCATATCATCTACTCAGAGGCGATCTCTGCTTAACGTACAAGGCCATGTCAAACCCTGAGCTGTTGGACATGCTCCACTTAAAGAAGTCCCAATCCCTCAGAGCCACACGCTCCAGGGATCTAAACCTTGTCATCACAATGAACAAAACATGCTGGAGGGATAGGTTCCTGACCCATAGACTCCCCATACTCTGGAATAGACTGCCCATACATGTCAAGCAGAGTGCCTCCTTGGCCCTCTTCAAAAAAAACCTTGATGATTGGATGGGAGATAGGAAATTCACCCCTAGGATCATGTCAGTCGCCCTGCTAGACAGGGGTCCAGAGAAGTAAATATTGTGGGAAGAAATAGCCAGGGAATTGTTATGGCTAGGTTTGTATAGGCCCTAGGGCTGATAGCCTATTACTAACCTATGAACCTTGGTGGACATCTAGTATAAAGAGACTGTGTAACAAAATGAAGAAACTAATGTACAAGAACAAGAGACAATTGCCTATGCAGAGGAAGAATTCCCTACACAGATTGAACAAGCAAATCAGAGATCTTGTGAAGTCCTCTAAAGCTAATTATGAAGCTAAAATAGCATCCCTAGCCAAGGACTACCATAAGGCATTTTTTAACTATGTTTGAAATCTAAAAGGGAGTGCCCAGTTATGTTCCAAATTGGTAATAGATGGTACCACTCACCCTATGTTGTGTCTTTCGGCTTTTCCTGGTTACCCTATACCATATGGAATTGCCAGCCTGCTAGTTGACAGATTTGGTGCAAATATCCCCCCCATCCCCACCAACCATACCCCAAAGCATACCTGACACCAGTCCTCTGCCTAATACCTCTAGAAATCAGGTCATATCTGCACTTTCCAAGGCCAAAAACAAGGCCTTGATGGGACCAGATAACATCCCAGGTTGCTTACTAAGCAATCTAAAACAGGATCTAGCTGACCCACTTGCTGTTCTCTTTAACGATAGCCTGAGAACTGGCTTTGTATCAGCAGAATAGAGAACAGCAACAGTAATCCTCTTGCATAAAAAGGAGCAATCAACCGACCCTGGGAACTGTTGACCCATAAATCTAACCAGCCTCACCTGCAAAGTCATGTAAAGGATCATCAAGGACCTTATCAACAAGGACATAGGTGACCTTCATATGCAAGACCCAACCCAGTTTGGCTTTGTTAAGGGTAGATCATGCTTACTGAACCTGGCAGACTTCTTTCATAAAGTCATCAAAGCCCTGGATGAAGGTAAGACAGTGCATGTCTCCTACCTGGACCTAGCCAAAGCCTTTGATGCAATCCATCACTTGGATATCATTGAAAAACTCTCCCAGCTAGGTGTTAACCCTTACATCACTAGATAGGTAACTAATTGGCTCATGAACAGAACACATACTGTCAAACTTGGTGACTCCACCTGTACCAGTAGACCCGTCACCAGTGGTATACAGCAAGGATCTGTACTGGGCCCTTTGCGATTTGGAATCTATTTCTCAGAAGTCCAGGCTGAAGCAGACAGCCTTTGGTTTACTAAGGTCACTGATGATTGTAAATGAGGTGCAATCATTGAGTCCCCCAACGATGTTAATTTATTACAGGAGGGGCTAACACAAACAAATGAGTTGTGCCAAAGTCACTGTCTAAAACTAAATGCAAAAAGTGCACTATTATTCCATTTGGCAAAGCGGAATTCCCCACAAATTACAATATTGATAGTAACCCTCTAAGTTCAGACCCAGTGGTGTGAGATCTGGAACACAGGTCGACTACAATCTGAACTTTGACCACCAGGTTTCCACAGTGGTAAGGAAATCCTTCTACATTCCACATCTCTTAAGTAAAGGCACTGCATCCAGGTCTAACAATGTTATAAAGGATGTTATTAACTCCACTTTACTCGACACTAATAGACTATTAATAAAGTACAGTGCTCCCTTCTGCATGTATCTCACCAGACACCTGCAGCAACTGGGGAGACCACAGCGGTTTTTCACTAAGAAGATACAGGGGCTCCAATCCATGATGTAGATAGACTGCAAACCCTGGCACTGTACCCTGTAACATATAGGCTACTGACGGATGACTTGTGTCTGGCCTACAGGGCAGTCTCTGACCCTGACCTAATGGAAATGCTGCACATCTGCAAATCAAATGGCACTAGAGCCACTCGCTCTAGAGATATCAGCCTTGCCAGTGACATTAACAGAACATGCTGGGGAGACAGGTATGTCTCCCAGAGACTGACGCTGCTCTGGAATAAATTTCCAATTCATGTGAAGCAGAGCTTCTCAATGACCCTATTCAAGAGCAACCTGGAAAAATGAATGGATGACCACAAATTCACCTTGGGGGGGTGCCCATGTCCCTCATGGATAGGGGTAGACAGTGCTGATCTGTAAAGTATGCCCATCTAACCAAGGATAGTTGGGGTAACCTGGGATTAACATGGCTAGGCTTATAAAGGCTCTAGAGATGCTAGCCTAGTAACTTCCTATGAACCTATGGTCAAAAAAACTGTTATTTGACAATATCCACTGCGATCAGGATAATGAAATCATCAACAAATGAGCCAAGATTAAAAAAAAAAAAAATGTTGCATTATGAGTAAATTCAGAAAAAAACTGGAGTCCAGAGCATCAAGTGAAAGGTGAAAGTTTTGACACCTGTAAATGTAAGCTGTTTGTGGAGCACATCAGCAGAAGTAACAACCACAGAAAAATGATTGAGTACGTAAGACAGAATGTGCTGGCTTTTTAACAATGCAGATTTTGTTAACTTTAACATTTTTTGGTGTGATGAAGTGCTACATTTCTTCTGCTTTTGGTAAAAAATATTTTGTTTAAGTTCATAGGTACTTACTAGGCTATATTCTGTGAGTATCTTTAGAAGCCTAGCCATACATTCCTATGAAATGTTTAGCCCTTGTAATTTAATTATGAATAACCCAGAACCAGCAGAATATTTACATGTAACCCCTCTCCATACAGGGCAAGGGTGCTAAACCAGAGGATAATTTGTGGTTTTCCATCCATTTGTCCTGATTACATTTGAATACAGTAAGGGAAATACTTTGGTGTATGTGGAACAGAAGATGATTCCAAAGAAGTATCATTCTCTGTGATACATATCTGTATCTGCAACATGTTGTGTTTATGTTGTAGAAGAGAGTAGGATCGCTCAAGCGGGTGTTGATACCACCATTGGTCTTGCGGAAGTGCAGTAGGTCTGAGAGGACAGGGTCTGCTGAGGCTCTGTATGCAAGGCAGGGATCGCCTCTCAGCAGCCTGTATGATATCAAGAAAATGGACAAGGCTTTGCGATGGTAAGTGCAATTTGTATGATTTAGGCCCTTGATTTTCTTGGTGCGAAAACAATGTGGTGAGTGAAGTTGTGTAAGTGTTCGGGCAGGTACATACTGAAGAGGACATTATACTCATGATCAGCCTAATAAATGCTGAATTCGCTGGACCCAAATACCATACCATTACTAATAAGCTATGGAATGAAGAAGGACTTTCTTACAATAGTGGATACATGTTGACCAAAGAACAGTTAGTTGTCCACATAGATTCCCAGGTTTAAGGATGTTGTCTACTCAGAAGCTTTTTCTCACTTAGGTAACAGGTTTCTGACTGTTCAGTAATGTTTTTATACATAAACTCATACTCACCACTTTTGTTTAAAGTCAACAGTCTTTTGTAGAGGGGAGGGTATGTTGTGCTTTAGAAATAGTAGTCCAGAGAATCTGCTGTATTTTATAATGAGGTCGGGATGCATTTGCAAAAAAGTGAAACAGAAAGGTGGTTGTTTCCTTATGTGTAAGTATGTGCCTAACTCTTGTACATGTGTCATTCTTCCACATGTGCAGACACACTCACATATGCATACATTGAACACTGTGCAGAGGATAGGAAGAAATGGAAACAGGTGATCCTCTGTGGCGACCCCTAACAGGAACAGCCGAAAGAAGATGATGATACATTGAACACTGTGTGATTCTTCCGCATGTGCAGACACACTTGGAACATATGTATTCACATATACATGTAATGTTTATTACCAGCATAGCATGCATATGAGGAGAATTATAGGACTGCGATTAACCTACTCAGGGCCTATCTGTGCCAAGGGCATTAAACAGAGTTACATAACAACAGCATACACAAATGATTAACACTGATAAGGCAGCCTATTGACAAAACAGATACTGTGGAACTGTAATGTTGAACTTCTGATGTAATTACAATCATTTGCCCTGGGGTAACTCCCTTTTCTTTGACACAACTGACATGACTACACTTGAATGCAGCTGTTGCTTACAAATGTTAGCACACACTTCACACAGCACATTGCCACTGCAGTTTTAAATAAACATTCATTCTGGAGGCAGCATGTAAGTACACGTTCTGAAGTTCAAACTTACCTCAAGAAGAAGTGTGACTTTTAATGAAAAATGTTTTTGCACCTGTAACTGCAGTTTGGTAGTTACCAGTAAGTAATCTTCCACAACATGGTTTATATTGTGTTAATTTGAGGCCGAGAGCACAGCAGTCATGCTTACTTTGCATAACCTATTGAATGCTCTTTCAGTGTGTCATACCCATGGGTCAAGTTGAGGTGAGAGGCTCTGTTATTGTTGTATTCTCATGAGCATCTGTGAAGACAGCTTAGCAGAAGAAGTCAGATTACTGACCCTGGCAGGGATGTCTTGAAACTTACACTACTTCTGTAGCACTTGGAGGTACTAAAGGCCAGATCTCCCCTCTTATTTAGGCAAGGTGCACCGAATACAGACATTTCATGCCAGCTTTCATACTTTCACACCACCCTGTTATGACAGCATTTGCAGCACTACATTATGGACTGGGAGAACTATACGGTCTACCCTTGGCCCACTTCTTGTCTCACTCTTCATTAATGACCTCTCCTTGGATCTACTGCTAGCAAACTCCATACCATATACTGATGGTTCTGTGTTAACTAGGTCCGGTAAGAGCCCATACTATATACTGATGGTACTGTTAACTAGGTCCGGTAAGAGCCCATCATCCCTGATGAGCACTGAACTGCAGGAAGCTGCACATAAAACACTGTGCTGCTGTTTGACACAACACTTTTATATCACTGATCCTACTGGATCTTCTCTTCCTACCACCTCATTGCAGAAGTATCTAGGTCTTGCCTTGCATCAGAATCTTCCCTCTTATACTCCTTACTGAAGTGCAAGTTAACAACATTCTAAGCCAGCTACAAATATCTTATAAACTACCTCAGTGGATCTGTACTAAGGCCATTGTGTGTCTGTCCAGACAAGTATACAGTCTCCCCAAAATTACATTCTCTCAGCCAGAAATATTGCTGTCTTGCAATCTGTAAGAACAAAATGTTCCAATTCATCAATCTAGTCAATAAGCACACAGCTTCAATGTACTGTGCTACAAGCAAACAACTGGCAAGAGATGCACCCTACAGCTCAGCATATGTGCATTTAAAATATTGCAAAACAGATCATTTCCCCAGTCCTGAGCAACCTCTGCTCAGAAACTGCTCTTTGAAGCAACCACAGCATTCAGATGTATAGACCCCCAATGAAGTAGCAATCTGTGTGCTTGGTGCCATTCACTGATCTGGCACCCCTTTCAACTTAAAGTTGAAGAGCAAAAAAAAAAAAAAAAAACTCCTCGCACACCTAACACCCTGAGTGGCTGCTCCCTTATATCCCTCTGTCTGTGTCTCTGCAGACCACCATTCACCTTGAGGACATGTAAAAGAACATTCTCCAAAATAATATTTGCTGTATGGAATGATATTCCATACACTACTATGAAATTCAAAAAAAAAAAAAATCAGTCAGAAACCATCTACTCAGTCAGAGCACATGTAAATATTTAGGGACACAGACTAAATGTATTGTGTTTTAACACTTACGTGGTGTGAGATTTGCATTTTGAGAAGTATTTTGTCTTCTGCTGTTCATTTTATAACAGAATGGAAAGGGGGTAACTTTTACTGAGTTCTAAAAGAATGCTGTCCACCTTTCTAAGTTTGTTTCTATTGTTAACACTCTAACAATGGAAGTGTAACAACTGACTTACCTAATGCCTGGGCTCACTGCCTACCTTTACTTTAACTTCTAAGCGAGTTGTGTATATCTCCTTAGTAACAGTTGTACTAAAGTCTTTTCTACTGTTCTTCATTTGGAGCGTAGGTGTTCTTCCTGTTTTGTAAATTTTCGTTGGTAGCTTATGATTCATTGTAATATAATTCTGATGTAACTGTCTATTGCTGTTTCTGCTACACAGAAATTATTTGCTTGTAATTGCCCTTGCCCTAATGATCTGAGACTGGGCTGAAAAGAGTCTTCAGACCAGTTCACTTACCTGGTTAATAAAGCATAAATAGGTAACTAAAATAAAGCAAACATTCAGCTAGTTGTAAACATGAAGTTGTTTATTTAGAAGGGGAAGGCTGTAGTATATTGACTTTTAAAGGATAAGTCCAGCCTGAATCTGCTGGTGTACACTGTGAAGAGTTAACATTCTACTAAGAAGTACATTTGGATGTCCTTTCATTCATTGCTGCAGTATTCATTACAAATGGGATTCCCTGCAGTGAAGCCCACCGTCCAGCCAGTTTACCAAAGTCTACCATTGCTTTAAGGTACACTGAACATCACCTGCACACCCCTTGCTTAGCATAGGGCATAAAGGTGATGTTCAAGCATACCATCCTCGGATCTTCTTTGCTGCCAGTCCGAATGCTGTTTTTAACCATTGGTCTGTTACCTCCTTCTGTTCTTTGCCTACTTTTTTCCCTTCTCTGCACTCTGATAGTGAGAAGCTGCTGCATACCTTAGATGTGCATAGACAGCTCAGATTTTATTTGGATCAAACAAAAGCTATCAGAAAATCAGACCAGTTGTTTGTTTCATTTCATCCTAGGTCTTTAGGTGTGGCTGTTTCCAAGCAAACTATTTCTGTTTGAATTTTAAATGCTATTTCCTTGTTGCACTTTTCATGGGGAGAGTCTTCCTTCTTCTTTAAAGGCTCATTCTGCTAGAGCTGTGGCTTCTTCTGGTGCTTTTTTCAAGGGCTTAGACACTCATTATATTCTTGAAGCTGCTACCTGGACTTGTGTGCATACCTTTACTAAACATTACCAGTTGGGTGGTATCTTTAAAGCTAGAGCTGGTTTTGCTGATGCCATTCTTCATGGCTTCTTGGAGGGCTCTGCTGTTTCCTCTTCCCACGTTTCTTCTTGAGCTTTGGCACTCTCCCATTTGTAATGAATACTGCAGCAGTGAATGTAAGGACATAATAGAGTTGTGTAAAATCTTACCAAAATGTTAGTTGTCCTTGCCTTCACCACTGCAGTATTCACTCCCTCCCTCCATCCTGATAGTCTTTTTCCTTCGTGGATGTGCAGGTTCGTTTTGGTTTTCCTTGGACTGCTGTTCCTACTGGGCAATCAGTTCTGAGGATGGTATGCCTGAACGTCACCTTTATGCCCTATGCTACACAAGGAGTGTGTAGGTGATGTTCAGCTTACCTTAAAGCAGTGTTAGACTTTGGTAAACTGGCTGGATGGTGGGCTTCATGGCAGGGAATCCCATTTGTAATGAATACTGCAGCAATGAAGGCAAGGACATCTATCATTATACGATTTTACACAACTGTACTTTCTTCTTAGCCCTCCATCACGGAAGGTGTCTTATCTACAGCTGCAAGGCTGAGCCTTGAAAGAACGTTTACAACTACTAAACCATGAACACCACTTTCTTTTTTTTTTGTTTGTTTTATTTTATTCCTGTTATAGATTGCATTTTTTAATTAAAGTTGTTAAATCATTTTAAGGTATTTGGACTTATTTCCAGAATACAACAGTGGTAATCTGCTGCTTGCAGTCTTCATTCAGCAAGCAATTATGCCACCAGGGTGGGTGTTATTTGGGGAAATAATGCCCTTCCAAGGATGTAGATGCTCTCCACAGTACAGGAAAGGCATTTTTTTATGTATATATTTTTGATACAAAATGGTTCAACTGCCTAATATGTCAGTGTTGCTGTAGCATATGTAATTTTTATTGGATGATATTTTTTACACCAGTAATGTAAGTTACGTAAGTATTTGATGTCAACACACAGAAAGAAAGCGACAGATATAAATTTGGAGGCAAAGACAGACTCAGACACATGCATCAGCAACTATAGCCACTTTCCTGGCTGAATATACCTCACTTGACACTGTGATTCAATTAATTTAAAAAAATGTCTGGCAGTTATGAAGAGGGATTAAGAATATGAGCTGAAGCTCCTGCAGTACAGGGTTTGATTCCCTCTGTCCTCATCTGCTTACTGTGTGACCTTGAGAAAGTCACTTAACCAGACATTGCTTAGAAGGAACTGATATTTGAACTCAGCTCCTCAATGGTCGCTTGGATTGAAAGCCTAGTAAACACTTACGACTATGATTTTTTTAAACCATGCTTAGATAGGTTTAAGTAAAACAGCAAAGCCTTGTAACTGCTATTGCAATTGCACTTGCTAATTGATTTTTTTTCTTAATATACCCTTTTTTGTGTTTACACCTGTGACGACCCACCACTGCCGACCAGTAGTCAAGGAGCCTCAGTCCTCACCACTGGCAACAGTGGGGGATGTCCACTGAGAGGATAACACGTACACACACAGTAGTTTCCAGATGGAACTGTCTGCATCAAATGCAATTTCCCTTAAGAGCACACAGAGACCACAGTCAGTCCAGGGTTGGTTTCTCACTGTTTCTCCAGATCCCCAATAAGACTCCCCACTGGCACAGTTATAGAGTTGAGATCTCAGCTGAGTGACCAAGCCAAGACCTCCAGCACCCTCTCTGTCCAAGCAGTGCATCATGTCCCATGCCCAAGTAGCTGACACACACACTCTTTGAGGTTTGATTTACACACACATACAAACACACACCTGGGAAAGGCTGGCCCAGGTTTATTAGCTATGCCCCCTTCTGCCCAGACCATAAGGCAGTTTCCACTGCCACCAGTCACTCCTTATCACCTACTTTAGGGTCCTTAACAAAGGATGTCCAATTTTACTGTGTAATATTAATGCTAATGCAAAGGATAGTTTGACCAAGAGCAAGGCTATTAAGAGTGGCCCTCACAGTGTTACCAAATAAATATGCAAGTATTCTCAAAACTTAAATATCTCTGCACAGATTTGCCACAATGAAGGGTTTAAAATATATTTAATAATAAATAATAAAAAAACAAGACAATACCAAATATATATTCCCAGTGACATCAGAGTTCAAAACCACCAGAAATATTTAAAATAACATTGCAATACAGGCTCAAACAAATAAAGAAAAACAAAATCTAAACTAAGCTTTGCTATATTCCTGACTGAATATAAGAGAATTATACTGTTACCTAGTAACTTACTATTAGAGCAAGACAGATGTGGCAAATGGTTCTTGTTGTTGTCAGGTCCATGACAGAATGCAGAATGCACCATCTCACTAAGGGACTTCTCAAAATAATATCTCAAATATTATTGCTGGGATAGCTTGCAGAATGACATCACGTCTTGTCATATGACTTCTGGTTCCTAGGCAAAACCCCCTATTGCTGGCAGCTGGCAGCATTTAGCATCTGCCTGTAAAAATACCCAGACAAGGGCTTTTGCTCAGATATTTGGCAGGTGCTGGAAGTCATAAAAGAATTGCATTCTCCATGCTTTCAAATTAGTGATTAGTTCCCCCCAAAGACAATACAGAAAGCTTCCTAGTACAGACTTTGTGTCTCTGGCTGCATTCATCTTTTATGACCTAGCCTATAAAGTGATTTCATTTCAAATATTTTTCTAAAGTTTGCTGGACTGAAGCTAATCCTCCAGTTTCCTCTGTTAACATATACATTTATACAGTTACAATAGTGCAGGTACATGTCTGTTCTCATCCAGTAGGACACACTATGGATACATTTTAACCACAAGCACTTTACAAATACCTTTCCACCACAAACATCTGTACAGAACAGTTTGATATACACATGACACACAGTTCTAATACATTTATAACACAAGCATCTTGTATAAATTAGTTTGATATTCACAAAAGACATATAATCATGTACAAAATTCCAGCTAGCTGTGCTGGCAGTACCTGCTTTCATCACAACATCCACTGAAAGCAAAGCCACATTTAGTGAATGTAAAAAAAAATGGCAGCTGTTTGCATTTTTTCTTTTTAAGCTTCATGGCTAATTAATATGTAAGGTTTAACACACAAAGACACAGACACACAAACATACATTTGTTCATTTTCTAATCTAACTTAAGCCTTACATTTACCACATAGTCAACCATCACTGAGGTATGTGCACCTCTGTGTGGTATCTTAATTAAGTCAGTAAAATTTCCAGCAATCCTTTTAGTGTCTATTCATCTCATCCGTTACTTGTACTCCAATCTACTCTTCTTTTTAGTTCTTCTTCTCTCATGTTAATCTACTCAGAAGTAATATAAGCATAGGATCATAGGAGGTTACTAGGCTATTGGCCTAGCCAAGAGTTTAGCCCATGTTTAGACAACTCAGCATCCAGTACCCCTGTCCAACAGGGACATGGATGGAATCCCAGGAGTATATATCCAGTTATCCAGGATTTGCTTAAAAAGGGGTAAAGAGGTACTTTGCTTGACATGGAGGGGGAGTGTATTCCACAGAAGTAATGTAAACATAGGATTTTAGGAGGTTACTAGGCTATTGGCCTAGCCAAGAGTTTAGCCCATGTTTAGACAACTCAGCACCCAGTACCCCTGTCCAGCAGGGACATGGGTGGAATCCCAGGAGCATATTTTCTGTGTTCCATCCAGTTATCCAGGTTGTGCTTAAAAAGGGGTAAAGAGGTACTTTGCTTGACGTGGAGAGGGAGTGTATTCCATAGATGGGGGAGTCTCTGGGACACAATTTTGTCCCGCCAACAAGTCCTGCTGATGTCACAGACCAGATTGAGGTTGTGTGTGTGAGTTACTCGAATGGAGCTTGACATGTGGATATGCAGCAATCCTATCAAGGTGGGGTCCATGATTGCCTTGTATGCCCGACAGAGGTCACCTCTGAGGAGTCTGTATGAAACTGAGTAGAGGGATAGGGCTTTTAGCCTCTCTGTGTATGGTAGATGTTTGAGGCCCTGGATTCTCCTGGTGAAGAACCTCTTTGGTCTCTCCAGCTGCTTGCATGTGCTTTGCGAGGTACATGCCAAAAGGGGCATTGTACTCAATAATTGGCCTTATAAGGGAAGAACACAGAAATGTAATGACCTTCTTGTCCCTGGAGGAGATACCCTTACTTATGAGGTGGGCCATATAAAAGGCTTTCCATACAACAGAAGCAACATGGTGGCCAAAGGTCAGGTTGCTATCAACCTGGGTGCCCAAATCCCTCACGACAGATTGTGTACATAGGACATTGTTATTAATGTGATAATTTGTGCGGACATCACTCTCCCCAAAGGGAATGATGATGCATTTTTTGGTATTTAGCTTGAGGCCATGTTTCTGGCACTAGTCATTTGTCTGAGTGAGACCCATTTGGAGGATGTCCACATCACTAGGGAATTGATGACAGCACCCAGCTTACAGTCATCTGCTAACTTGGTCAGCCATATCCCACTGGTTTTGGCCTGCACCTCAGAAAAGTATATCCCAAATAACAAAGGCCCCAAGATGAACCCTGGGGAACACCACTTGTTACGGGTCTACTGCTTGAGGTGGCTTCCCCTATTTTGACTAGGTAGGTTCCATCAGTGAGCTAGTTTGCTACCCATCTGGTAACATATGGATTGATGCCTAGCTGAGTTTATCTGTTATGCCCGAGTGGGGAATAGTGTCAAAGGCTTTGGCCAGGTCAAGGTAGGCAGTGTGCACTGTCTTCCCCTCTTCCATGGCTTTGGTGACTGTCTCAAAGGAATCCAGATTAAGCAGACATGATCTCCCCTTGATGAAGCCAAACTGTGTAGGATCGAGTGTTTGGAGGTTGCCAATGTCCTTGTTAATGAGGTCTGCGATAGTTCCATGGCCTTGCAGATCAGGCTAGTTAGACTGATGGGTCTGTAATTTCCAAGATCAGTGGACGCGCTCCACCTTTGTGCAAAGGGATGACAGTGGCTGTCCTCCACTCAGCTGGGATGAAGCAGGTACTCAGGCTTTGGTTGAATAGGATGCCTAATGGTGCTGCAAGTTCCTGCCTGCATTCATGTAGGATGCAAACTGGGATGTTATCGGGTCCCATGGAGGCTGTATTTTTTGCCTTTGAGAGAGCAGTGATGCCCTGTTCCCTAGATATAAGGGGACCTTGTTTATGTTATAAAATTAAGCTAATCCTACTGTTAAAATGTTGCCAGAAGGGTACTCAAACCTTTTTTACCTTTCTCACGTAACTTACTGTACCATCTGTGTATTATCTGTAATGTCTGTGCTTTACCTGAGATTCTATGCATGTGCATTTACTTGTGGAACTTTACTCCTTGGGGCTGCAGTGAAAATGGCTATGTCCAGCTGGAATGTCCTGGTCAATTTGTTTTCAGACATGACTGTCCTAATGTGAATTCTTGCTGCCTTGGGTCCTACACCCAGTGGCTTCTAGATATTCCACAATTATTTTCTTCAGCAGTGTGCTTTAATTTTCCCTAGAAATGAGACCACACAAATAGGTTTATAGCTTCTGGCATTGTATTGCTTCCCTGTCTACTGAAGGAAAATAGCATTTGCAGTATTGCAGTGATCTTGTACTGCATCCTACTTTCCTGATTATGTTAGTCAGCAATTTCTCCTCTCAGCTCTTTTAAAAAAAATTCAGCAGTAAATTCCCTTAATCCCATTGCGGAGGGGACCTCTCAGAATATTATTTTTTTCTGTGAAAGGAGTGTGACCTGTACAGGTAAGATGGCCATTAAAGAAAGAGAGCCTCTTAAGTGCTTAAACATAGAGAGATACATTACTGTTCCTTGTCACTGAGACAAGCAGCTGAACTAGTCCACCATTTATTTTGAAAAGCAAACAGAAAAGGCAACTGTTTTTAGTAATAGCCGCTAACCTTGTTGAAGAACAAACTTTGTAAAGGAGAGCTACATTTGAAGATCAGAACAGGAATTCACAGCAATGCATTGTGTTACAGCCTTTGGAAGCATACCTCTCAACTGTCCAGGTTTTTGTAGAATGTCCAGATTTTTGGATTATATTTATTGACTGTTCCTAATAAAATTTTGATCTACTAGCAAAACACTGGCAAATTATTGAGGATTTCATTCAGAAAATAATGACAGAGATTTCAGTTTCAGATGTCATACCCATCAGAAAGTTCATGCTAATGCAAAACCCTTTATTCTATCAACTTTCTATGTTTGTAAGAGCAATACTTAAAACTGCCCATACAATACTTAAAAATTGTCCCTACTTTTAGGCCTTTGTCCCACATTTCTTTTGGCGTTGTCCAGATTTCTTGCTCTAAGAGGTTGAGATGTATGTTTGGAAGGCTGAGAAACAGGATAGAAAAGTCTGTGATAAATCCTTAGCAGCTGCTACAGTTTATGCCAAAGAGGGACCACTATCTCAAAAGCATTACCGGCATTTATACACTGAAGACTGATCGGGATCTGATGCTCACACCCTAACACTTTGAGCTTGAAGGAGACCAAGGACCAGATAAACACAGATTTTTCTCTCCACTGACTGTAAATGAAAATGCTCAGTCTGTACCTGCAGTGTTGTGTGACTGTGGCATTTACAAATGGTGATTGTTACTGTAGTGTGTGTCAGGGCCAGCAACTCGGCACATAAAAATCTACTGCCAATCATTAGCGGACCGGAGTTCCACTGTGGCGACCCCTAACTGGGAAAAGCCGAAAGACTCAACTGTAGTGTTATTTACAGCCCATTCCTTTGCAGAAGATTCACCTGTGAAGATCTGCAGTGACAAACTTATAAACTGATGCACCTCTGCCCTTTACTCAAGCAGCAAATCTCTACCTGCTACTATGTACTATAGCTAAATGCACAATGAATGTAGCCCACCTCTTACCACTGCAGATTACCTAACTGTTTCTGCTGGGAATGAATATAATCTCCACATTGGAAGCTCACCTGTGTTGGTAATATGAGCACCATATTGTTCTGACTGACTACCACCCCTCATCCTGCCTTTCTACTAGTGCAAGGCTGATAACTAAGAAATGGCTGCAGCCTTGCCCACCTATGGTTCTGTTTCCAGAAATATTGTGGGAATTCACTCTTATGCTTCTAAAAGTAGTGCAGTGCCAATCACAAGAAAGCTTGTGTATTCTATCAGGCCTCTAAAACAGCATCAGACCCACAGAGTGACAGAAGCAGTACCCGCTTATAACGTGAGCTGTTTTTCACATGCAGCTTTTGCATAAATGACAGTAATATTGCATAGCTGATGTTCTACTGCTTTAACTGCCCACTTCTGAAAATTAAGATCCCATACACATTTTACTTTGATGTATACACATGATATCAAAATAAGTCTAAGCTTTGCCCTTTACAAACACTGCTGTTTAATGACAGGCATAGTGCCATGTAGTACTGAGTTACACATTCATGGCAGGTATTCACATACTTTTATTAAGTTCTTTGTGTTTTGTTGTTCATTTAGTTCTTCGGGCGGATGAACATTGATTCATTGTTGGCGTAACAAATGTGTTGACTTTGTAGCAATAAAAGTAATCAAAACTTCCTCCCTTCAGTAGAAGGAATATAATTATTTAATTGCCAAGTGAATTCATTGCAAGTGTGAAAAAAAGAATATGGTTATTGGCTATCTGTCACAAATGAGCAAGCCCTTAGAATTTCAGAAAACAGTCAACAAGAATGGAGGAAGTGAAACTGTACTCAGTCAGTTCTGCTGTTCACATTACCAGCCCTTTTAGTAAACACTGCTGTGAGAAAATGTGTGCAAAAAACAGCTGATGACAATGAAAGCTTTGCCAACAATTGAACTGCTGTATAGCAACTATTGTGACATGGAAGGTAGGTGTTCCCTGCAAGGATCAGATATATATGTAGAAGTCAACAAAATGTCAATAGAATAAACCTGAGGTACTATCATCTAACTTATGTGCTAGCTTAACTCAATTGATTGGAGAGACACAAAGCTGAGGTAAAGTACTTTACCGTGAGATTTCAACCCTCACCCCTACCATTTCAAACCTATTTGGATGTAAAAATCAGCAAACAGTTGGAAAGAGGAGAGAACAGATAAAGCCGGGAATGCAAGTAGGGGCATTTAACTCATAATGTAGGCATATTTCATTTGTGGATGTTGCATGAATCCTCTGAATCAACAGATATTGAGCCAGCTTGAACACTGCTGCCACTTTTCTCCATCCATACTAGTTGTATCAATGCCTGTTTTCGAAAAATTGCAGATGCCTTCTAGCTAATCTGCCTTTCGTTTTCTTGCTATGTGCTGCCAGGCTCCTTTTATAGCCCCTGCAGAACAATTCTGAACAAAGTCTGTTGGCATCAGACTGTTTGATTGCCAACATTCCTAATGCCTTGTCAACTCATTAGACGGTAATTGATTGGAAGGGGATTCATCCACAAAGAATTTCCCTAGAACCCTATGAGTTCCACACGGTACCTTGTTACCTGACTTGCCTGTTCATGCACTGGCAGGTCAGGTTATATTGTACAGTGTGGAACTCGAGCAGCAGCAGCCTGTCCTACATTTCAGCCATTTCAGCTTATACTTCAGGCATTTGTAAGTAAAGAAAAAGGCCAAGAGCAGTGATGCCCTTTCTGCCAAACAGCCTTATGGCTACACTGTCCTTTATTTTTACACACATGATAAGTAGTATTTCATCTCTATTATGGAAAATTGAGTGCACGAATGTTATCTGAAAATCCCAAAATTAATTCATTTAAAAGAAACAAGCTTTGTATCTCTGACCCTCATGTCACAGTGGTATTAACGCCAGCATTCTCCTCTAGCAGCCTTCCAGTCATTAACAAGAAATACACTGTAAAATGGTTACAGCCTCTCTCAAGTGGCTGAAATATTTTTCCCACATCAGTACCCCAATATATGTATATGTCCTATGTTGTTATAATTTTCCAAGATGAAAAAGATCATATTGGAAATAAAAGAATCAATTAAAATAGTTTGTTTAAAATGTCTAGCAGTTTGTATCTCTGCCATTAATTTAATATATAATATTTCTTAGGATCATAGGAAGTGGGTCTGTATTATGACATCAAAATGCCATAACATCAAACACCTGAACGCCGACAAGTATTCAGCAAAATTCACTTCCGCTATTTTCTGAATACTTGTCGGGCAAATAAATACTTGCCCTGCAATGCAATGGAACTAAGATTAACTAAACCAAACCCATCCCCCCAACTAAATATACCAACTCCGAGATCGCACTACAGTGGAGACAAGGGCAACATTGTGTAGCTGGCCAACTACATCTTTGCCCGACAAGTATCCAGCGAATTGTGAAAGTGAATTTTGCTGAATACTTGTCGGTGTTGAGGTGTTCGATATTATGGTGTTTCGATGCCGTAATATAGGCCCATAGGAAGTTACTATGCTAATGGCCTGAGGGCCCTTACAAGCCTAGACAAATTTACCCTTGTTTTCACAATCAACATCTATTGCCCCTGTCCAACAGGTACATAGGCGGAACCCCTGGGGTTAATTTATGGTTACCCATCCAGTCGTCCAGACTGCATTTGAAGAGGTCCAGTGAGGTGCTCTGTTTGAAGAGGGAGTCTATTCCAAAGGCTTGGTAACCTCTGGGAGACAAATCTGTCCCTCAAGCAGGTTCTATTGATGTCACCTACCAGGTTTAGGTCCTTAGAGCAAGTAACCCGTGTGCCATTTGACTTCCAGATGTGCAGTATTTCCAATAAAGCAGGGTCAGAGATCACCTCTCTGTAGTCTGTATGAAACAGAATAAAGTGACAGTGATTTCAGCTGGTCTACAGAGGATAGCTGCTGAAGACCTTGAATTTTCCTTGTGAGGAACCTTTGTGGTCTCTCCAGTTGCTGCAGGTGCTTTGAAAGGTACATACTAAAACAGGCATTGTACTCAATTATTGACCTAATGAGTGAAGAGTACAGGGATTACATTATCATTTTCCTTAGATTGTTTACATGTTTGTAGAGAATGGCCAGCATGTATATCTGCACCCTGACAGGAAGAATGAACATTGTCCTGCAGGGTGTTAAAGTTCTGGTAATGCCTACTGAAAAATAATTCCATGCTTCACAGCAGTATATTAAGCTGCCATGAAACTTGTACAGAAAAAAATGCCATCATTTTTACAGTAACTAAACTGCTTTGCTGTTTAGTGAGCAGAAAATTAAAAATAAATAAATAAATAAATAAATAAAGCATAGAGAGTGTAAGAGAGATTGTAAGTGAGACGGAGAGAGAAAACAGCAATAGCAGTTGACCTAAACAATAAAAAGTATGAAATTCTAATGTCTGGTCTTATTGACTGACATTAATTCTCAGTTAGCTACCAGCAAATCAGTCATTCCGTAGGAGACTGAGCAGAACTATACAACAAAACCAGGGACACTAAAGAGGCATGGGGACAGCTGCAGTGCCTTGCATTCTAGGATGTCTTCCATTCATTTGTCCACAACATCACATTTGAGAAGTATTCACTCAGCAAAGTGTCTGTAACTGCTGACCATGCATGTGTGGGTATGTGTCTGTCTGTGTTTCTGAATGTGTGTATATGTATTTCTATGTATATGTGTGACTCTGTGCTTCTGAATGTGTGTTTGTATGCATGTGTAGACATTAAATACTTACATAATTTAAAATTTTGATGTAAAATTCTTCCTTCATCAGCATTTACATATGCTACAGCAAGTTTGAAACTTTGGGTGGAGGAACTATTTTACACCAAAAATATATTTTAAAAAAGTATATAATAATAATAATAATAAATATAAAAAAAAAACAGTTTAACAGATGTCCTATTTTTAAGCTCAATAATGTCTTCCAGAATATGTGTTAATGAGGGAATAACACCACCTTCAGGGGGTACAGAGGCTCTCCATTTGTGGCATTGGGCTTCAGTATCACTGGTAGGTTTATCTAGTTTCATAGGTAGTTACTAGGCTTACAGTCTAGGAGACTGTTAAGGAGCTTAGACCAAATTCCCAGTTGCTCCCAAGCACTGTCTGGTTGAGGGGCTTCCTGAAAGTCGCACAGTGTGCAAATGAGGGCTGAGGGAATCCATGCCTGTACCACAAGAACTACAGCTCACAGTTTTAACCCCCTATGCCAAGTACTAACCTCCCTTCATTGTAAGAGGCCAATGATAAATTTCTGTCAACGTGTCCAATCCTATGGACATAATTTGAAGGAGGCTAAAGTCATACTTGTCCCATACGTAAAGAATCCTTTGCATAATTAATCTGTCCCTCCAAGAAAGTCTTATTTATCTTTTGCTGTAAGCTGAGTGCTTTGGAGTGAGTATTCCTAATTTTACATGTATTTTTGAAGTGGAGAAAATATAGTGAAGCATGGTCTTTCAGAGCCCAAAAGGCAGAACAGTGATCTTCATACAGGAAGACAACTGAAAGACAATCTATCCAGATCGCTAAGAGATCGTAGCCCATTGATTCTCTTAATCTTCCCATGTATAGTCTTCTTACGGTGTATAAGCTGCAGTTGTTTGCTGCTTGCTTGCAGCTCCCGGGGAAGCTGTTGCTAACCAAGGAATTTAAGGATACCACAGGGTTACGTCCTGGGACCTCTCCTGTTTGGTATCTACTTCTCTGACGTACAGGCAAACACAGAAGGTCTCTGGCTAACGAAGTTCACAGATGACTGCAAACTAGGAGCCATAGTCAAGTTCCCAAATGATGTGGACATCCTACAGAAGGGCCTCGCTGAGACAGATGCCAGGTGTTAGAGTCATGGCCTCAAGCTCAATGCCAAAATGTGCAGTGTCATCCCCTTTGGTAAAAACTCTGTACCCATGAACTTCCACATAGGCAGCAATCTACTTAATACAGAATGTGTGATGAGACCTTGGGACCCAGGTGGACAGTAGTCTCTCCTTTGATAGTCACATCACCACAGTAGTCAGGAAGTCCTTCTACATGGCACACCTAATCATAAAAGGGTTCTCATCCAGGGTTGGGTGGGTGGCCTAATGGTTAAGGTGTTTGCCTTAAAAACACAAGATGCAGGGTTTGAGTCTCACAAGGGATAATTGGCTAGGCTTAAAATGGCTCACAAGGGCAGTTAGCCTAGTACTAGTCTATGAACCTATGAACCTAGGAAAAAATAGGTCATTGTTCCCCTCTATTCGACACTTATTAGACCCATTATAGAGTAAAACGTCCCTTTTGGAATGTACCTCACAAGACATCTGCAGCAGCTGGAAAGGCCACAGAAGTACCTCACAAAGAGGATTACCGGCTTCAAACAAATCCCCTACACTGACCACCTCAAAAAACTCCAGCTTTACTCCGTAGCATATCGCCTACTCCAAGATGATCTCTGCCTAACATATAAAGCTATGTCAAACCCAGAGCTGTTGGACATGCTAAACCTAAATAAATCCCAATCCCTCCGAGCTACACGTTCTAAGGACCTAAACCTTGTCACCACAATAAACAGGACATGCTGGAGGGATAGATTCCTGTCCCAGAGACTTCCCATACTCTAGAACAGGCTACCCATCTATGTCAAGCAAAGTTTGATGAGTGGATGGGAAATAGGAAATACACCCCGGGGATCACTTCTGTGTCTCTGCTCGACAGTGGCACAGGAAAATAACTTTCTTGGGTGGCATAAGCCAGGGAACCTTGTTGGCTAGGCTTATGTAGGCCCTTGGGCCGATAGCCTAGTACCTTCCTATGAACCTATAATAATGTTAGAACTTTGCTGGATGCCTGTATATCTTTTTTTTTTTGATGAGACAGAGCTGCTTGCTGCAGATTACTTCAGTCAAGGCTGCAATCCTTGGCTTGGGGATGTGATTTTTTTGAAAAATGTATTTCATGCTTATGTGTTTGAAGTAAAATTAATATTTGAGAGGCCTTTTTATCTATGTAAGTGATCGCATTCTGTGCTGGTTTGATGATGTTCCCTAATGTCGAATTTACATTTTAGTTTCCAGTCCTCCTTTTGGGTCTCAGTGTTTGCTCCACATGCCTGGTTCTGGCAACTGTGGCACTAAATTTGAGAGGGATTCTTATACACCTTTATTTGAATGCCTGCTTGATTCAAACTTACTGTATTCACTATCTGCTAGACAATCTGAACAGAGTAATTTTGCTTCTAAACTCTCTCAGCCTTATGCTGAATGCAAGAAGCAAGATCTGACTTTTTCACAGAGAAAAGCTTTAGATATGGTCCTAGAGCTACTATTCCTGATTCAGAAAAACATAAATGGTATCAATGTTTTAGTGTTTGGCACGTCAGTGCTCTGTGCGAAGCAGGAAGTTACTGGCATTACTGGGTCATGTGTCAGCAAGCATTCTGATACTTTACAGACTTCTTGTAAGGAAAACTTAGCATTATTTCTTAAGTCTTTGGGACCAGTCGCTGAAGTCCCTAGATGTATACTATATATATATATATATATATATATATATATATATATAAATAATACAACTTAAAAAAACAGTTTAACAGATGTCCCATTTTTAAGCCCAATAATGTCTTATTTATTTATTTATTTATTTATTTATTTATTTATTGCAGTTGGTTTACCAGGATAGTCCATTGGGCCACAAGGAACCCATTTTCAATGGAGTCCTGGGGAGAAAAGCTCCAAAATCCTCTTCCAGAATAATATATATATCTATACATAGATGTAACTGCCAGTGAGTCAGCAATGGATAACGGTGATCAAACAGTGAGTCAGCAATGGATAACGGTGATCAAACAGTGAGTCAGCAATGGATAACGGTGATCAAACAGTGAGCCAGCAATGGATAACGGTGATCAAACAGTGAGTCAGCAATGGATAACGGTGATCAAACAGTGAGTCAGCAATGGATAACGATGATCAAACAAAATATAGACTGATTGCATGTGAACCTTTCCACGATGCAGTCCTTGGTAATTATTGCATCAGACTCAGGGTGAGGAGCACTTCTGGAGTCCTGCAAGTTTTGGGGGATATAGTCCTACTGCACATAGATTTAAACATCATTCTGAAGAAGATTACTGAGCTGTCAGTTGATCAAAATATTCAGTAGTAGAGTCTTAAAAATGGTTACCAGCAACACAGTCATGCGGTACATAAATAAAGAGGCCCAAAATCATTTCAGCTTTGCAGACTGATTATGCAGTATGTGATTTAAACTTGCCCATGTAACTCCACTCATGAACAGTTCATTTGCCTGGAAAAAGCCATATCTTAGCAGACCACTTGACTGATGAGTACAGGAGGATCATTCATGACCACCACAGATGTCCTGGCAGGTGGTGAGAGACTGGAGAACACCACATTGAGATTATTTTGCATTACAGGACAAAGTGCAGATATTTGTCCAAGCACAAGGATATTGTGATGAGCTTGTGGACATTTTCACCGCATTCCCTTGGTTCAAAACATGTCATAAAGGTAAAAAGAAAAAAAAATGACATGTGTATTTTTCATTTAACTCCTTTCTAACCAGGACAACTGTGGTTGTGTGTTCTCAGGTAGAATTTGCTGAAAATGCCCACTTGCCCTGTGGAGACATGAGTCCTCTCATACTGAGAGAATATATATGTTTTATATATTCCCTTTTCCGAAGGAGGGATGGGCCTCCTTGAAATTGATTACATGTATAGATCTGCAATCATGGGACTCCACATATATCTGCTGACCTCACAAGATCCAAATGTAGTGAAAGTTTTGAAACATGAGGAGAATAAATCTAAAATTACTTCTCTGCTTAATTTAGCAGAAGCACATCAACATCAAGCAGAAATGGAAATCAAACCAGAAGTAGATAAAAAACAGGCAGCAACTGAATGTGCCAGAAAACAAAAGAAAGAATATAAGGTGAAGGACTAGATGAAAAGGCAAGAAATGTGGAAAAAACATAAATATAGTTCCAAGTATAGAAACCTTCTGGAAGAGCCTCATGTTGATCAGGAACGAACGCAGGAATGGTTAAGGAGAGGTGAATTCAAACCAAGAAATGAAGGGTTAATATTGGCAGCCCAATATAGTAGGCTATGTACACGCTGGTTTACAAAGTCCATTGAATGTGTGGGAGAAACAGTCAAATGTAAAACCGAAGTGGAAACAGTCACTCACCTTGTTGCTGGTTGCGACACACTAATAGCAGAAGGACTGTATACTGAAAGGCATAATAATGTGGCGAGACTGTTGCACTGGGGATTGTGCAAACATTACAATGTTTAAATAGCTGAAAAACACTGGAAACATGATCCACAAAGCATCATAGAAAATGCTGAAGTCTACATCACATGGGATCACCCATTACCAACAGTTCGAAAGACAGATGCGAGAAAACCAGATATAGTGGTCCATGAAAAGAAGACAAAAGTAACATAATTGAAATCGCTACACCCAGTGACTACAGTGTCTTGCGTATAGAGAGTCACAAAGTCAGAAAATATCAGGATCTGCAGGCCGAAATGAGAGCAATGTGGAAGAAAGATACCCAGACAGTTCCAGTAGTAGTAGCAGGAGCAACGACTCTTATAAAAGAGAATCTACAATCCTATTTAGATGCGTTACCAGTACATGTGACCATACGAATTGCAGGAGGAGTCATTACTGGGCATATTGTGGGTGGTGCTAAGAGCACTACTGGCTGACATTAAAGAGTGAAACAATACTGATGTCATGAACTTTAATTATACTTTGTCTTAGGAATGGGATCCATTCCTGTATGGTATTAGAAACCCCCAAAATTTGGAGAAATTAAAAAAACAGGGAAGAAAGGTTTTAATATCCAGCAACTGAGTCCTTTCTTATCAGGGTTTGGATGCTGCTTATTGGTATGCAACATGATTTAGAAATAAAGAACAAAATTTAAAATTTATATTTATTTATTGACATTTGATTACCGGGAAAGTCCGATGAAGTTGGAGCCCATTTTCACTGGAGGCCTGGGTGGAAAAGCTCCAAAGTATTACAAAACATTTTAAGAATAATAATTTTACAGTCTTAAAAATAATAGGATAAGACAGGACATGACCACCACAGAATGAAACATAAAATCCAAACTTTATTGTAGATAAATGAGTGCTTTCACGTGCTACCTCCGCACGCTTCTTCATATTTTACTTTAACGTTTTTGTCTCAGCATTTAAATACCATCATCATAATTATTTAATTGAAGACAATCAACCCTAGATGCAAACAATTAAAGTAGTTGTACAGAGCAATCTACGTCTTCCATTGTAAATTCTATTGGCAACAATTCTTCATTTAAAACAAAATCTTAAAAATAATACAAAAAACAATTATGGTTTAACTAATTGCACCAAACTAGACATAATATGAAAACATTGGTTAAGAATAGATAGAAGTTATATAAGAATGATTTAATAGTTATTTAGCCAGTTTATAGAGATATTAAAGGAAGGTTGGTATAATACAAGCGGGAATTTCAATATGAAGTGAGAGAAAAGCAGGCTTATGGTATATTTAGAGAGAAAGCCACAGCAGAGAAATTGACAAAATTAAGGACGTGAGTGATGAAAGGAGAGTAAGGAGATGTAAGGTATGAAGAGGGATTTGCCCACATTTAGGGATGCAGTTTATGCTGCTGTTGAACAAGAACAGAACCAGCTTTTGGCTAGGAGGTCTTTCAGAATGGTTTTGAAGGATGGAGGGAGGGTATTGACCTGAGGGAGAGATGAGGAATTCCATGCCTTAGCAACATGGTACGAGTACAGACAATGTTCAGCTGATTTGATAGACTTGTGGACAGACGGAAGTTTTTTGTCACTGGATCATAATGACCAACTAAGAATGCAGTTCTATAGAATGTCATTTAGTGCTAGACAAGCAGATGGCTTCTGCATAAATCTATAGGTGGTAAGAAGAAGCTGTGTATATGTTAGCTGATGGGGTAGTTCTGACTAATTCAGGCTTTTTAGTGCTGTACAGTGGTGGGGTCTGAAAGGGATATTTGCTGCAAATTTAGCAACTTTGTTACAGCATTGTTCAAGTTTTTGATTTTTGTAATGCCTGAAGGTTAGTAAGGATGGAAACACCATAAAGAAGAGTGGTCAGGAGATAAGTAGTGGCAAGTATAGCTTCAGTTGTGTCAGTGAGAAAGTTTTTGGCTCTGTAAAGCATCCCTAGTTTTTTATGAGTTTTTGTTATGTAATTTAGTATGAAAGTCGAATTTAAGATTATCATCCACTATCATCCCAAATAATTTGCTATGAGAAGTGACTTCAGTGGTTATATTCTCAAGAGAGCGAGCTTTAAAATTAGTTGTTTTTTTCATGGGAGAGGGATTTGGGGTACAAAGTAGTAGGTTTTTTCTTTCTTTTTTTTTTTTTTCTAGGATTGAGCTGGAGTTGTGAGTTACAATGCCTTGTTTCAGTTGCTGTTAAACCTTCCTGAGTAATTTTTTACAGGTGTGCCACGTTGTCAAATGTGCAAATGAGTGTGGAGTCATCTGCATACTGCCCTAGGGAGGTGTGTTGTGTGGATGTGTGGAGGGTGTTGGAGAGAATGTTAAAGAGGAAGGGACCAGGGATAGAGCCTTGTGGTACACTAGTAGTGATTGGGAGGTATACAGAGAGAGTGCAGTGCCATTTTACTGATACCTATCGGATAGGTAGCATAGAAGGGTAGGCTGAGAGAGACCTAATGAGGACATCTGAAGTAGAAGTTTGCTGTAAAAAAATATGTGTCAAAGGCTTTAGATGAGTCTGGAAATAAGGAGGAGACTAGTTTTCTGTTGTCTCTAGCGTTATTGACAGTATATGTATAGGTTAGAAGTGCAGTGTTAGCACTATGGGAAGGATGGAAGCCATGTTGTGTGGGGGACTGGAGTTCTTCCTCAAGGAGATACTTTAGCAGTTGTTTTTGAATACATTTTTTAAGTATTTTGGAGAGAAGGATAAGATTGCTATAGGTCTAAAGTTAGTAATGTCTGTTGAATTTCCATTTTTCTGCAGAGGAATAATGTATGATTTTTTTCTTTTCAGAGAGAGGGAGAATGGGATTCATGGATTGACCTCTTTATAAGGATTGAGACAGGTTTAAGCAATTCTGTCGGCTGCTGTTTTAAGGTATTCACTTGGAAGGTCATCAGCTGAAGTAGACCACTCTGAGTTTTGTTTAACAATAGTTTTATATAGGTTGTAGGTATATGGTCAGGATGCAAGATTTCTTTAATGGCTGTCCAGACTTTTTTGTGGTGTGCTTACTATTATTCTGAAAGTTATTATAGTGTAGTTTGTTGTATTTATTAATTTGCTTTTTAGTATGATTTCAAAGCATTCTGAAGTTTTCGATATAGTGTGGCATTTTATGTTTTTGCCATTCTTTCCATGCTTTTTCTCTTTCATGTATTTGCATTCTACTCTTTTTGGATAGCCAAATTGCATTGTTTGTTTTTAGTTTCTCCCTTCTAGAAGGTGCAAGGCTGTTTAGGACATTTAGAAAAGTTGTACTGAATTTATTTACAGCATCATCTACGAGGAGGTTTTTAGGGAGTTCAGTTAATAGATGATGGGTTAGTAATAAACATTTCTTTTCATAGGTGTTTACTAGGCTAAAAATCACAAGGGTCTTTTTAAGCCTTGGCATGCATCCCAAATCTCTGACAAATTCTGGGACCCTTGATAAGTGTAAGCAGGAGCTTGGGAGATGAAACATCTCTGACAAGTTCTGGTACCCTTGATAAGTGTAAGCAGGGGCCTGGGAGATGACCATTTACCAGCTGCTTGTATCCATTAGAGACATAGGTGCCAAGCCAGAGAAAAATGTTATGTTTCCTATCCAGTTGTCCAAGTTACACTTGAATTGGGTTAGGGAGGAACTCTGCTTCACATGGATGGGGAGCCTGTTGCAGAGATTGGGTAATCTCTGGTATACATACATGTCTGTCCAGCAAGTCTTATTTATATCACAGGCAAGGTTTAAGTCTTTAAACGGGTAGTTCTGGTGCTGTTTGTTTTGCGGATATGCATGAGGTCCATCAGGGCAGGATCTGGCAATGCCAGGCATAGATCTCCCCTCAACAGCCTGTAGGAGACAGAATACAGGAATAGAGCTTGCATAGGATATGTTACCTACTCCCTGTATTCTTTTAGTGAGGAACATCTGTGGACATTCCAATTGTTGGATGTGCCTGGTTGGGTACATGCCAATGGGGCATTGTAATCAATAGGCCTGATGAATGCCAAATACAGTGGAATAATGACTTACTTGAACATAGATGGCATACTTTTGTTTATAAGCTGCACAATATAGAATGATTTTCTCAGTACAGTAGAGAATTGATTATCCAAATGTCGATTATCACAAATATCAATTATCCGAACCCAGCCTTCCAAAGTTTTTGGGTAGGAGAAATCATAAATTCTGAATATGTAAACATTATACGTATTCAGTTGTGCATGTTTTTTGAGCTTGTAGCCAGCTTGCATGTGAAAAATATTCTTTATTGTCCAATGGAATCACTGAATGGTTGAAAAGCATGCAGAAAAAACAGGATTTTTGCAGTTTTTTATCCGGTTCAATGTATGTTTGATTATCCAAAGAGTTTGATTATGTGAACTACCCTAGGTTTGCATAATCGACTGTCTACTGAACTGTAGACACCTGATGGTCAAAAGCTAGATTACTTCTACGTGTGTCCCAAGTCCCTGACTACTGGGTTAACTCTTAGGGGTGTGCTGTCAGTATAATAATTACCAGGTGTGGATGACTTCCCAAAGGATACTATTATGCATTTCTTGGCATTTAAGTTTTAGTCCATGGCTCTGACACCAGTTATTTGTCTGTATCAGTCCTTGCTGGATAACCTTTGTGTCAGTGGGGAATTCTATGACTGCTGTCCTGTCTGTGAGCCAGCTGGCTGTCCACAAGGTGACATAAGGGTTTACACCTATCCTCTTGAGTTTGTCAACAATGCCTGAGTGGTGTATTGTGTAAAATCCTTTGGCCAGGTCAAGGTAGGCAGTGTGAACCATTTTGGCCTCATCCATTGCTTTGGTGACCTTCTCAAAGAAGTCCACTAGGTTGAGTAGGCTGACTTGCCCTTGACAAAACCAGATTGGGTTCTGTCCAGTGTCTGTAGGTTTCCTATGTCATTATTGATCATTTCCATGATAATTCTTTCCAAGGCTTTGCATATGAGACTAGTAAGACTTATGGGTCTGTAGTTTCCAGGGTCTGTAGATGGCCCACCTTTGTACAGATGGACTACTGTTGCTGTTCTCCATTTTTTAAGCATGAAGCCTGTTTGGAGGCTACAGTTAAATAGCAATTCCATAGACCCTGATAGGTCATGGCTCATGCTACTTAGAAGGTATCATCTTGGGACATTGCTTGGGCTCATTGATGCAGAGTTCTTGGCTGTAGAAAGAGCATTAAGGACCTATTCCCTAATGATAGCAGGGGGGGTTATATTTGATGATATTTCCTGAGAAAAGGATGAGGGGGCCAAGAGGGGGTTAAAGCTCGAGGTGAATGTGTCAGCCTGTAGGTTTGCTATATCTTCTTGCTCAGTATAGGTGGATCCATTAGCACTGAGTTCTACACACAATTGTGTATTGCTTTTAAGGTTTTGGACATAGCTAACAAATGCCTTGTGGTTGTTCTTGGCCTGAGGGGGTAAATTTACCTCAAATTTGGCTCTGGTCAACTTTATTTGTTCTCTGAGTTATTTGTTTAGTTTGATAAGAGTGCTTTTATCCTGATGGGTGCTGCACATCCTAATTTTTGCCCTAATTTTCTTCCTTCTGTTATATATCCTATTGATGCTGTGATTTCACCAGGGTGGCTTATTTCTTTTTTAGTTAGCTCTGTACTTCTTCCTGGTGAGTACAACTGCTTCTATGTAGCTATTAACATGTCTGTATAAGATTTCTGTGAACTGTTCCATGTAGGCAGGAGTGTCCTCAGGATTTATGGGGGCTGGAAATTTTGCCAAGTTATCATTTAATAGTCAGAAAGTTAGTCTTACAGTAGTTCCTGAATATTCTAGGGTTACCTGGGGTTCCAGGTTGTATTTTTTCTTCAGAGGAGGTCATTTTGTGGTCTGGCTTTACTAGGAAAGACATTACACTAGGGGGTGTGCAGCACTCTTCCCTATTAGTGAGGACCAGATCAAGTATGTTTGCACCCCTGGTTGGTGCACTGACAGTCTGGTCCAGGGAGTTTGTGTTTACAAAATCCAGGAATGTCTGTGCCTGTACATTTGGTGTCATATATGATTCCCAGTTAATAGTGGGGTAATTAAAGTCACCCATGAATATTGTATTGTGTTAGATTATGAGTGCTTCCAGTAAGTTTAAATACATGTTATGGGTTTCCTGGGTTATAGAGGAGGGTCTATAGCTTGTAAGGAAGTGGTATGGGATTTTGCCTATGGTGATTTGAATGTGAAGAAGATCAAATACGTTGTCCTGTTTGACCAGCTTTGAGGTATATTTATTTTTTACGTAATTTGAGACACTTCCACCTTTAGTTCCTGTCCATGTAGTAGCTGTCTAAATGTGTGGAAGGCATTATAGCCTTGCACTGGCAATGTGCTCTCTGTGGCTTTAAACCATGTCTCCATGACCACACAGATATCAACATTCTCTAGGGTGAGGAGAGCTTGTAGGGAGTGGAGTTTTTTTTGTTTAAACTGCTAGCATTGAGCAGTAACACCTTAAGATTTTCATGGCTTTAATTGCTGTGTCAGAAGTACTTTCAGTTTGGCATTACCTAAAAAAGACATTGGGGAGAGCAGTATTTTAGCTAATATTCAAAAGCCTAGAGAGATGAGATACAGACCATCCCTGGCAAAGCAGTGTGGTCTGTTGACCATCTCCTTCCATGCTGACAAATGTTGCACCTCCTTAGAATGACCCCAGAAACTAATCCAATTATTAAAGTCAGTCATCTTCTGTTCAAATTGTGGCATCATCCTTGGAAGAGGTAAAATGCTGCTCAGTGCTAGACTCATAACAGCCTGGGACTCGCATTCTTTGAGCTCCATGATGTCTGTTTTCATATAGTCGGGGGGGTACATCTCAGATCATTTACACCTACACGGACTATTACTAAGTCATACTGGTACTTGTGGTCCAGTGACCTGAGTGTGCGCACAATGTGGCAGATCCTGGCCCCTGATAATCAACTGACAGTGACTTTCTCCTTACTCAGCCTGTTGAGAGAGGCATCAGTATTTCTCACAAGGGAGTCTGCAATAATCAGAATGTTGGATTGTGTGGTGGCTTTGCATTATGGGCTTTGAAGTCAAGGCTCCATGAGATGTGGCTGTATATGCTGATGTGGGTGTTATGTTGTTTTGAAAGAGTATATTTGGGGCTGATGACTGTATTTGTTATGTGTACTTCAGCTAAGAGATCTTTGGGGTTTAGGAAGATTAAATTTAAGTGCCTCTGCATATGTGGCTCCATATGTCTACTTTGAACTGTTTGGGTTGCGTGTGTGCTACTGACAGCCCGATTGACATTAACAATGCTTTTATGTAGAAACTTTGTCTCCACTGACATTGTGTAAATACATCTCTCGCTTACCACATCAGTTTGTTTGAAAATTAAATGGTTGTTTGTAAACATGTTCATAGGTTCATACTAGGCTATCTGCCCTAGGGCATTTATAAGCCTAGCCAGAGTATGTTTGGCTTTCGCCACCCATTTTAAATTAATTTTGCTATGCCATTTTTCAAGGTTAGTATACTGTGCCTCTGTCTAACAGTGACACAGAAGTGATACCCGGGGTAAACCTATGATCTCCCATCCACTCATCAAGATTCTTCTTGAAGAGAGTCAATGAGGGACTCAGCCTAACCTGGACTGGGATTTTATTCCAGAGTGAAGGGAGCCTCTGGGTTATGAATCTGTCCCTCCAGCATGTCCTATTTACTTCAGTGCTGAGGTTCAAGTCTCTCAAGCGTGTAGCTCGATGGGATTTAGATTTTTTGAGGTGCAGCATGTCCCTTAATTCCAGGTTGGACATGGCTTTATACATCAGGCACAGGTCACCTCTGAGCAGGCGGTATGCCACTGAGTAGAGCTAGAATTTATTTAACCGGGCAGCATATGGCATCTGTTTGAGCCCTTTGATCCTCTTGGTGAGGTACTTTTGGGGTCTTTCCAGTTGCTGCAGGTGTTTGGTAAGGTACATCTCAAAAGGGGCATTGTACTCGGCCATGGGCCTGATGAGGGATGATTAAAGAGGCACGATGACCTCCCCTAATCTAGATGTGAATCCCTTCATGATTAGGTGGGCTATATAAAATGTTTTTCTAACCACTTTGGCCATGTGGTTGTCAAATGAGAGGTTGCTATCAACTTGGGTCCCCAGGTCCCTAATTACTTCTTCTGTACTTAATGGATTACCACCTATGTGGTAATTTGTGGGCACTTTGTTTTTGCCAAAGGGGATGACTATACACTTTTTGGCGTTTAGTTTGAGGCCATGGCTCTGGCACCAGTTGTCTGTTTCTATGAGGCCCTTTTGGAGGATGCTTGTGTTGGCTGGAGAGTCGATTATGGTGCCCAGTTTGCAGTCATCTGCGAACTTGGTCAGCCACAGTCCTTCTGTGTTGGCCTGTACCTCTGAGAAATATATACCGAACAAGAGAGGTCCCAGGACTGAGCCTTGTGGGATGCCACCTGTAACTGGTTTGGAGTCTGACATGGCTCCAGCAATTCTAACCATGTGGGTTCTGTCCTTGAGCCAGTTTGCAACCCATCTAGTGACATAGGGGTTTATATTTAAGCTGGTGAGCTTATCTATAATGCCCGAGTGGGGTATTGTATCGAAGGCTTTGTGAGGTCCAGGTAGGCTGTGTGGACCACCTTCCCTTCGTCAATGGCCTTGGTGACTGTTTCAAAGAAGTTGACCAGGTTTAAGAGGCAGGATCTGCCCTTAACAAAGCCAAACTGGGTAGGATCCAGTGTCTGTAGGTCCCCAATATCTTTATTTATGAGGTCCATGATGATCCTTTCCATAGCTTTGCAGACCAAGCTAGTCAGGCTTATGGGGTGATAGTTTCCAGGGTCCGTTGAGGCACCACCTTTGTGGAGGGGGACCACTGTTGCTGTATGCCACTCTTTGGGTACATATCCTGTAGTAAGGCTGAGATTGAACAGTAGTTTTATGTTTGGGTTTAGCTCTTCTTGGAGTTCATGTAGGACGCAGCCCGGGACACTGTCTGGTCCCATTGATGCTGTGTTTTTTGCTTTGGAGAGGGCGGCTCTTACCTGAGCATCTGAGATGTCAGGGGGCCGCACTCTGCTGGGATACATATTTGCCCTTTTGGTGGGGAGAAGTTTGCACTGAACCAGTTGGCTATGTCTGTGGGCTTGCTGTATTTTTTTTGTCATTTTGGACCAATTCTGAGCATATCTGGGAATTCCAACCCAGGTTCTTAACATAACTAAAGAAAGCCTTGTGATTATCCTTAGTATCCTGTGCAATTTTTCTCTTGAAGCTGGCCTTTTTTATGAGTGCCCTTAGTTTTTTGCTAATACTGATCAGAGATGCCTTCCCTTTTTGGGATTTTGCTCTATCATGTAGTAGCTTCCTCCTTCTATTGTATAGTTTGTTTATGGCTGGGGTCCACCAGACAGGACGTCTGCCTTTGGAGGATTGGGTCTTGGTTTTATTTGGGATTGCATGATCCATGCATTCCTGAAGGTGTTCATAGAATGCATTTATAAAGGATTCTGCGGTCTGGGCTGTATTTTCCACAGGCCCGGGGGCTTTGAAAGATTCCACCTCGGTTTTGAGGAGTGTGAAATTTGCTTTAGAGAAGTTTTTCACTGCGGTTTTCTGGGCAGGGGTTGGGGTCGGGATGTGAATATCCAGTGAGATCAGTTTATGGTCTGATCTTACCAGTCAGGGATACACTTCTGGTCTGGAGCACAGAGTCCCCATGTTGGTGATGATCAGGTTCAGTATGTTTTCCCCTCTTGTAGGAGTGGTAACAAGGTGTTCCATAGCATTTGAGTTTATGAATTCTAGGAACCTTTGGGCTAGGGTGTTGGAGCTAGAGTAATGCTCCCAGTCTATGTTTGGGCAGTTGAAGTTCATATTTTCCAGTGTTCTCAGGAAGGCCGAGTGGGGTTCCTGGGTTTGGGAGGGTGGTCTGTAGCAGGCTATAAACTGGAAGGCAGTTTTACCCACTGTTAGTTGCACATGGATAGTCTCTGATGCTTCGTGCTTTGCCACCAACCTGGAGGTGTGGGTATCTTTGATGAATATTGATACTCCCCCTCCTTTTGTGGTTCGGTCCAAGTTTTGAGGCCGAAAAGCATGGTATGAGGTATAACCTGGTAGTGCTGGGGTGCTCTCGGGAGCCCTGAACCAGGTTTCTGTTACTGCACAGATATCGATGTTCTCCATGCTAAGGAGAGTTTCAAGTGCATGCATCTTGAGGTTTAGACTTCTGGCATTGAGTAGCATTACTCTTAGTTTCTTATCCCTTGTGATACCTATGGAGGTGGGTTTGTCTTTTGAGCCTTGCCTAAAAAAGGCACTATGGGGATAGCAAGAGCCTTTGCCAATATCCGAAAGCCCAGGGGTGACAGGTGCAATCCGTCCCTAGTGAAGCATCGTGGCTTGTCGAGCATATCAACCCAGGCTGACAGGCATTGGATCCCCTTTGAATGACACCAGTACTTAAGCCAATTGTTGAAATTGATCATCTTGTCTTCATATTGTGGCATCATTCTTGGTGAGGGTAAGATGCTACTCAAGGTCAGGGTCATACCGGCCTGGGCTACATGCTCAGAGAGCTCCTCTGTGTCTCTTTTCATGTAGTCCAGGGAGGTACATCTCAGGTCATTCACACCAGCATGGACAATGACTGAGTCATATTTGTACTTGCCTTGGAGTGACCTGAGTGCTTGTGTTATGTGGCGGATCCTAGCACCTGACAGGCTGCTCACCGTGACCTTCTCCTTGTTCAGCCTGGTGAGCGGGATGTCAGTATTGCCTAAGGTGCCCATATCCACCAATCTGATAAGGGAAATAGTGGGAAAGTTCATTTCTATGGTGACAGGCCCTCTGTTATTGATTAGACAGTTGAAGTGAGAATATAAATTAAAGCCAGGAGCATCTGGTTTGCATCTCTGGCTACAGTGTTTGTCACTAAAAACTAGTTACCCTCTGTGCAACTAGATATTGGTGAAATTTCAAGGGTGCTTTTACAGGAAAAATGCCAACTGAAGATGTCTGTATATACAGGGCACTGCCAAATGCTTGTGAGAAAACTGATAAGTAGACCCTGATGATTTATGGGTGAAGTATTTAGGGAGATATTCTGAAGTTAGGTTAGACAGCAGCAAATCAAGCAGTTCTTATTGAAAAGAAATTATTAGCTTTGTCAAGAATGATGAAAAGAGGGGATTCTCCTGAATGACTACTAGCGCTGGTCTCACCACAACTTCACATTTTTGAGATACAATGCTCCTTTGCTTCTTCTCTTACCAGAAGCAAAATAGTAGCACCTGTCCCAAGATGAGAGGCAGGACTCGGGCTCTTTGCTGATCAACAGTGTTTTCCCAGATAATGCAAGGTCTGTAAGCTTGTTGCAGCTTTTCCTGATAGATGCCTTGGATAGCAACCAGACCAATCAGTAAGGTCCAACACAGACACTCACTGTCAAATCAGAAACAGTCAGAAATCAATGCAGTGCCCCATCTCTCACCAGGAGCAAAATATAAGCAAAAATTCCAAGCTAGCACCTATGAAGCAATTATTAGGCTTTCAGGTGATCTGCACTCACCAGGAAATAATGTCCCTATGCTCCTTATCTCACCAGGATCAGAACAAAAGTGCTAATCCCAAGATGACTACTGAGAGGCAGAATGTGGACTATCCAATAATTGGTTGTCTTGGAGTAGATGCTGTAAATTTTAAATGTAAGATGGAAATAATTGTTAATGTCCTAACAGTTGTAATGTGGAGTAAGTAGTTAGATATGAAAAAAGGGGTAACGTAAGCTTTAGTTAGCTATGTGGGACATCACTAACTTTAAAAGAGCAAGATAGATTGAAAGAGGATGGGCACTGTATATTCTGGCTGTATGGAATACAGTTGGATGGCCAATAAAGTTAAATAGCTGAAGGGGAATGACTTCACAAAATGATAATGTGCTTGCTCACAATAGCCAAAAAAGAGGAGAGGGTAAGAAATATGTGGTCAAATTAACATAAGAGACAGTTAACTAGAAAGACAGTTGAATTTTTTTTAATTTCTGTGTGACTCACAAGAGACTCAGCTATGCTCTGTTTCCTAGTTTAAATATGCATTTAAAAGCAGAATACAAGTAAAACACAGTGTAAAGAAAATAAACCACGATATACAAAATAGAAGAAGGCAATGAAGCAATACAAAATACAAGCAAAAACAAACTAACATTTTCCTCGCAGCAGTCTGTGGCAGAGTCTGAGTGAACTTTTTCCAGTAAAACTGGAAACTTGCTGTTTAAGTGGATGTTTGAGAGGTCTGGTTGTATAACCTGGAAGATAATCACTGAAACAGTCTGATATTGCACCTGTGCTGGTGAATTTGCTAGGTTCTGATACTTGGATACAGTTTAAAAAGGAATTTGATGTCTTGCTGTAATGTGTGGGGTTATTAATTAGTTGTAGGAAACCAAATAATTTCTTGCTAGATGTAGGGGAGCTGGAGTTTATGTCCAAACAACTGACATTCATATCAACTAGTAGTATTATTTATTGTGGAATTGTTATGGATATCCAATGCAGAATATCTTCAGGTATAGCTGTATTGTCACCAGGTAAGATGTAAAGGACAGTAATATATATTTGTTTATAATTGTTTAATTTCAGAAAAGAAAATACGCTCTGCTGAATGAATTGTCTTCTTTTGTTACAAGTGGAAACGTGTTACTTACTGGGAAATATCAAAGCAGTACCACCACCTTTCCTCTTTATATGATCGTTATGGATCATATTATAGCTGGGAGATATAATTTTGGAGTCATTCATACTGGGTTTAAGCCAAGTTTCAGTTACAGAGAGAATATCAAGCTTATAAGGTATTTCCTATGAAGGAAGAGAGTTAGGTTGCCCTAGTATCTTCTCTAGGCTGTAAGGAATACAGGAGTTTAAAATGCTACAGTATGAGAATGTAGATAGAATAGGAAGAAGTGTTTATTAGGGAAAAATAATAGCTGCATTGTGGAATAGATAGATGCTGTTAGAGAGGGGTCTGACTTTGAATGTACACAGAGCAGAGCAGCATGGGAGGGAAAAAGGTACTTGGAAATGGTAGTAAAAGATTAAATGTAAGTTGTGAACTGGGTAAAAAGAAACGAGTATTTGTATGATAGTAATAAGGTGTTTGGAAGGGTTATTGAATAGGAGTCACAAGTGTAATGAGTTTGTAGAAAGTATAAACGTGGGTACCAAGTAAAACCTGTTTGCTTTCATTTCTTGAATGCAGAATCCTGTTACCCAGGAAGACTAAGTAACTGGCATATACAGTGTAATCTGTTGGTTAAGAGAAAGGATAGTGGTCTACGTAGTAAGTGGTTCTTAGAGAGCAAGGACAACTCTGTTGGGGGGAGGAGTGTTAAAAACTAATTTCCAGCACAGGCAGACACACGTTTAACTAAATGAAGTTAATACACACCAAGGTCCCTCAAGTTCAATTTGCTTACATTGTACAAAATCAAAATTCTCAGTGAAAATGTCTAGGAGTTGGCCCTTGTGGCAGAGCATCAGCAGTATCTGTGACAAATGTAGTAACCCCAAGCTGCAAATGTAGTAACCCCAAGCTGTGAAAGGGAAGAAAAACATAAAAGACTCTAGTGAACTGTCAGAATATCTTAATGCAATAAAGTTAATACTTATTATAAAAAGAGATGGAGGAAGGACCACAATGAGTAAGAGCAAGAGAATATGTGGAAAGTGTAAGAACAGAGAGATGGTAAAATGTTTTATGAATGTAAGCTGAAAGTAGGTTAAGCTGCCAGCTACAGCCAGAAAAGTAACTAAATTGCAGGCCTTTGTTCAGTGTTACCTTTTGTAGTTTGAGGAATTGGGAGTCCTGTCCCCCCACACTACTGCAGAGGTGTTAAAATGGTCACTGCACTGAGAGACCCTTGCAGAATCAATTCATCTAAGACTGCAAAAGAAAACCCTGAACAAAGGCCAGCAATTTAATTACTTTACTGGCTGTAGCCGGATAACTTTTAAGTATAGTGTAAAACAAGGTCTGAGCCAAACATAAATAAGGGTGATTAGAGAAAGAAAAGAAGCAGTCCTTTTACAGATGTTAAAGAAAATAACACTTACTCACACAAATCCCATTATATGCCAATGGCATGGGAATTCAAAGTTACTTCCTTATGTCTGGCATGAGTCATACAAAGCATTATGGGAAAAGAAAAAGATTGAGAAAGAACAAGATCACGTTGACACATCAAGCCCCATTGGTAGCCATGTTGCGGAAAACAGGCTAAAATTACAAATAAAGCACTAACATATGGCACATACCTGCAGTCTGAGGAAGTTGGTGACTGAGTGAAAAAAGAGAGGATAGTGAGGGGATATTTATTTATCAATGCATTCTAGTACAGTGACCCTCCCACCTTCAGGTCAAATAATAGAGAGTAATCGGTTTATAGCCAGTACAAAGCAATTAATAGAGAGGTATATTTAGAACAGGTTTTCTGTCATTTCTTGAATGCAGAAACCTGTTAGCCAAGAAGACTATAACTTGCATATACATACAGGTCTATATCAGATTGTCAAAACCACAAAAGGTTGAATACCTCCTCACTGACCACTATATGTCAAACTCTGAAATCATCGAACGATCATATCCACATACGGTTTCTCACTGTAAGTAACCAGTGGGCCATCATCGAGAATTTGCCCTTTTCCCCACTGTAGTGGGATCTCAGAGTTGGTATATTTAGTTTGGGGGGTTTGAGGGTGTAGCCACCACCAGGGTGGCTTTTACATTTTGCTGTTTTTATTGCTGTCAGTAGGTTAGCCAATGTGTTACTTACCATGGGAAAGATTTTCACGGTAGCAATCGTTGACAGATTCACCTTCGACAAATAGGAGGCAATGAAGAGGTATTCAACCTTTTGTGGTTTCAATAATGTGATATAGATCCACATATACAGTGTAATCTATTGGTCAAGAGAAAGGACAATGGCCAACTTAGTAAGTTTTCCTTAGAGTGCAAGGGCAACTCTGCTGGGGGAGGGTGTTAAAAACAAATTTCCAGTGCATGTATTTGCCAAGATGAAGTTAATACACAGCAAGGTTCTTCAAGTTAAATTTGCTTACATTGAAGAAAGTCAAAATTCTCAGTGAAAATGTTTGGGAGTTGTCCCTTGTTGCAGAGCTTCAGCAGTATCTGGGTCAAATGTAGTGACCGCAGGCTCTGCTTTGTGTGGAAGCTGGTGACTGAGTGATAGAGGAGAGAATGGTATATATCAGTCTAACTCATAAGAAAGGGGAATATTTAGTCACAATTTTATAACAATAATACATTAATATTTCACAAACATCCCCATGCAATAACATTCTCATATTGACTTGAACCAAAATAAACCAAAGTACTCACTTCCTGCTATTTTTCTTATTTTGGTATTTACAGTGACACCTTGGATAGAATTCATAGTCAAGTTGTGTGCTATGCAATGCAAGGTTATGCAACAAATTACCACATGCAGGCATGCTGGCCTGTAATGCTTCATAGTTACAAACTCTGCTGTCATGTAGCCTGTAAACATGCACATTATAGAATATTTGCAGATAACCAAATAATAACATGCAAATTGTGGTTTATAGGTAAATTGCATCATAATGGCATGCTTATGTATATACATGTACAGTACCATCATGATTCATAGTCATGGAAAGAAGAATGTCCTCACGGAGCTGTGTGACACTATAATAAATAGCAAGGCACAAGGAAAATTTGTGAATTGCAGACAGCATAAATAAGTAGGATTGCAGCAGCAGTCTCATATCTGTTGCCTGTTAGCATAATTAATCCTCATCCATTTGTGAGGTGTCATCATACTAAAGCAATAGGGGTACTAGCAGCGGTTACTGTTTTACAGACCAGGAGACTGTTGACTGTTTCCATGTAGATCATGATCTTTATAAAGCTTGATTAACATGTGTCATCCATGTGTAGAATCTTTAAGAATGCTAGTCCTTCCTGTGGCAGCAGAGACTAAGATATGTTTAGCACTCAATGTCCTAGCTACAGGACCTTTCTGAAACCAACATGAGGCACGTGAGGTCTTTCACAGGCCTCTGCCTCTAGAGTGCTTAACAAGTTTCTCAAAGTCATGCTTCTACAGGTGAATTAGTAATTCTGGTTTCTCAGGACGACAGAGGAGAGAGCCCTCACCATGCATGGCTTCTGTGAAATCACTTGCCTTCCTGAGGTACTGTGTACCAAACATAGACAAAAAAGCTCAACCTGGACCACAGTTACAGAAGTATGTTAAGAGGAAAGGCTATCATTGGGTGAACTGCCAGGAAGTGTACTATATACATGGGATTATAGCTAACGTGTCTGCAGTGCAGAAAGGCAGTTCCCATGATTCACCTGTATGGCATACATGTAACTTGTGCCTCAACTTCCTGCAACGTGACATTTTACAAAACCATCTAGTCAGTTAGTGGAGGCACTGTGGTTATATAAAATGTATAGTTCCATATGTACTAAACCCCTCTACAAATATGTCTCTCCTATGTTGTATGTGGTACTGGATACCTACTACAGCCCTGGCTAATATCACCTATATACAAGCTGTACACCATAGCTGAAAATCAGTAAAACACATCACATGCAGAAACAACAGTCATCATCAGGAGTATATTCAGATATGATTGGGGCATTTGTGAGGGTAAGACACTGCATTATGACACTGCCGCAGTCTGCACAATGTTTCTATCATGCGTCATGCCACACAGTATGATCACAAGGAAACAGGAAAGCCATTTTCATGCTATGGGTACAGTAGGACTACACACATATAGCACACACAATGAAAATATCTGCCAATGACAAAGAGGAAGAGCAATAACAAACAACAGGAGCACAACTCCATTCCTACCTGACAGAGACAGACACAGTACATGACAGTACAGGTTAAGTGGCCAAAAGTGACAGTACAATGTCACATAAAACAAGCATGATGCATGAAATGTTAATGGAAGCCTGTACCACGCAATGCATAGTCGAGCAACATGGTACATCAGATGTGCCCACATACACCACAGAGCATGGAGAGTGTCTGTCAAAGTCATCCTCATGCTTACAGGTGCCACAGTGACATGTAGTTGTCCACACAAGCTTGGTATGTTGAGCATGGCATGTCACAGGCAATGGACAAGGTCTCATGCTTGCGTAGGGTACTCTGTGTCAGAGATGGTATTCTATTGTGATATGAATGGTATACCACTTTGTGACCATGACCTGGGATCTCCCCAGTGGCGGTAGGACTTAGGACTTCCTGTGGCAGGATTATGACTCAGATGATATTCCCTAGTGAGGTATCCTAATAGTGGAGGCTTGCTGTTGTGGCAGCCCAGCATGTAGGGTGGCACAGTATCCTACACTTCGTGATATGGCTGATGACTTAATACCCTGTGATGAACCTCTTCTACATGACCACCTCAATTATGTCCTCTGTTGTGACCACAAACAACACTGCCAGCCTTGGCAGTGATGATGGAGCTTGCATACCTCCCCATAGAGGTAGAAATGGAAGCAGAATGTACCTCCATATACCTTATGACATTGTCCCTGGACTTCATGTCTACACAGAGCTGGTAGTTCTAGATGTCATTCTCATTAATGCCTTGCAAAACAGCAGCATGTAGCAGCAAATTGTGCTTGGATGATACTCTGCCATGTCTGCTGATTTATCCTAAGTATTGTTCGTATGTCAGGGGCTAACTGAGACAAGTGACTACATCAAACATCCCTGTGAGGCTGTGATATGGTTGCTATACTCACATTAGATGCATTGTTTTCATTCGTCTGCTGCAGCTATAGGGGGAGCATCACTTGTGGCCACACTCATGGGAGAACATGCCCCCACAAGAGGTAGTAAGAGCATTGACTCTGCAGCTTCAGTTCATCTGTGGAGATTGCAGCACTTCCCCCTGTACTAAGGATGTCTGTCCACCCTGGAGGGAGACAGTATCACTGTGTTGTGCTTATACTGAGAATGGCTGTCCACCCTGGAGGGAGACATTGCCACTGCATCGACTGAGATTCTCCTATTTGTACCAAAGATGGGAAGAAAGAGGTAATTGGGAGCATATTTTTTGGAAATACAGTGAGTTGGTGGACTTTAAGGATCCCCTGCGGGATGCACTGTCAGAGATGCTGGGTGGGCAGATTGCTGTGATGGGGGACATGATTTTTCTGAGCTATGATACAGAATCAGAATTGCCTAGACATGGTAAGGCCTTGCTGTCTCTAATTGTGGTGGCTGCCAAAAATCCAATTACTAGAAAATGGAAATCAACTATATTAAAAGCAGTGAATATAGTAACAGAGATAAAACAACTGGAATTGAGATCTTTAGAAAAAGGTAGGAGAAAACTACATAGGAAAACATGAGAATTGTGTAAACAATACATACAGGGGAGGAATGAGCTTTAAAAGATGGCAGAACGTAAATGAGCTATGTAATGTTTGACTGAAAAAGATTGGGTAGAATATAAATGATGTATAATGTTTTCAACTGGGAGTGTATCAGTATGTTTGTGATGTAAAATGCTAGCAAATAAGATTGTGTCAGTGGGGTTTCTTTTCATTTATATAATTGTATGACTGCTTATGTCATAAGTGATGGTTTAACAAAGATGTTTCTTCTTTAAAAAAGGGGTAGGATTTGAATGATTTATGTAATATAACTTAGGTTATATGATATATAGCAATGTATGTGATGCATAATATTTGTTAATTTTAACTTGTTAATACAGGTTACAGGTTTACTACTTTTATATAAATGTAAATGTGCCTGTGTCACAAGTAATAATAATTCAATAAAGGTGTTTTAAAAAAAAAAGATGGCTGTCCTGGGGGGCTGGGTGCCAATGTGTCATCTGACTGTGATTCTTGTAATTGTGTCTCTACATCATTGTCAAGTTTTGTGCTTGTGCTAAACTCCGCCTGTTGTCCTGCCTCAGCCTTCAGAGGTAGGACTATCTGACTATCTCAAGGATTACTTGCATAACATTAGACCCTCTTAGTAACAGCCTGCATATCATTGTTGGGGCCTTCCTGTGTCCTGACAGAGTGCTCTTCAAACTATCTGGAGATATACAGAGCTAAGTATATTTTTCTGGCACTTCAGAGTTGTGTACTGTTAATTGTTGCTTGACTAATTTTATATCATTGCTGGCTGACTTCAGAGTTCACTGTTATTTTTGCTTCACTGTATAGTTTTTCATATCTCTGCTGAAGGTGTTTTTCCCCTAACCACCCTCCCTATTCCTGTCTTGTTGTTTAAATTTGGAGGCTTTTTCAGTTGCCCACATCCACTGTAGATTTGATCTGAGACACCCCCCCCCCCCAGTCCCATCTCTTTACCTCATTCTACCTAATAGACTCCTTCTGCATTTGTTTTTAGTCATTTTTAATTTAATTGCATTTTTTAAACTGTTTGGTCTAACATTGCTACATACTCAAGTGTGCTAGCTTGCACTGCATTTGAATTGTTTTTACTGAGCCCCCCAAGCGTTTCTGTGTTGGAGGGAAGCCTTCTAGCTTATCAGTGGGAGTGGTAACCTGTCTACCACATAAGGAGTGGTTCTGGCCCAGAAATTGTAGTTATTGGTTGTTTGGGCAGTTTTTCCATCTCTCTCAACTTTCTAATTTAAAAGCCCGCATTTGCACTTGTTTCCCCCCTTTCCTGTAGCTAGTTTAGTCCAGATACAGATTCTTAGTTTTAGCACTTGAATTTGCTTATTCGTGATCAGCACTTGTTCAGAACTTGTAAGCACTAAATAACCTACTAATTACTACAGCACTCAGCCTTCCTCATTATCTAGAGGAAAACAGTTTTGGTACTTACTTTTCTCACTTGCTTAGAGAAAAACATCTTTTGTACTCACTTTCCTCACTTATCTAGAGGAAAATAGTTTTTTATTTAGGCATGTCCAAAGGTCAGCTCCCAGTGTTCTCTCCTGTCTAGCTGATGAATCTGGGCATTTTGGGGTAATGTAGAAATTGCCTCATGTACACAGACAACCCTCTCCTACCACCCAACACTACAACCTGTGAGAGATGCACTTATCTAGCCAAACTGGAGGTAAAGCTCTCTCCAACCAAGACTGAACTTGACAGTCAAGAGGAGAGGGTAAACACTTGCACCACACCACACCACACTCATCATGTAGTCTCACTAAATCTACACCACCAAAATCCACACATAGAAACACAAAATCATTCATGGAGGCTCTAAATAATAATCTGCTCAAGCAACAGAGACCTCCAAAGCAGAAATGCAAGCAACCTCCACCACCAAACACAACCCAAATGTCACATAGCCCGCAGACTCAGTGTGCCACTCAACCACAGCCAAAAAAGCAAAACAACGTACCCAACACACTAGTCATAGGTGACTCTATAGTCAGGCACACTGATGTCCCACTCACCAGGCTAAACCAGGAGAAGGTTACTGTCAGCTGCCTGTCAGGTGCCAGGATCTGCCACATAACCCACACAGTCAGGTCACTCCACAACACGTACAAATATGACTCTGTAATTGTCCATAATGGTGTGAACGACCTGAGACGTACCTCCCTGGACTACATGAAAAGAGACATGGAAGAGCTCTCCGATCTTGTAGCCCCGGCAGGAATGACCCTAGCCCTGAGTAGCATTCTGTCATCACCCAGAATGATATTGCAGTGCAAGGACAAAATGATTGATTTCAACAATTGGCTAAGCTTCTGGTGTCATTCTAAAGGGATCCAAAATCTGTCTGCCTGGGATGATATGGTCGACAGACCGCGATGCTTTGCTAGAGATGGCCTGCACCTGTCACCCCTGGGATTCTGGATACTGGCTAAGGTTCTTGCCACCCCTGTAGTGCCTTTTTTAGGCAAGATTCAAATGACAAGTTCACCACCATAACAGGAGCAGGCAAGCAAAAACTGAGGGTGATGCTACTCAATGTTAGAAGTCTAAATCTCAAAATGCACTCACTCGAGGCACTCCTTAAAATGGAGAACATTGATATCTGTGCAGTGACTGAGACCTGGTTCAAGGCTCCAGAGAGCACCCCTGCACTACCAAGCTATAACTCATACCACACTTTTCGGCCATGTAACCTGGACCAGAACACCAAAGGCGGAGGTGTGTCCATATTCATTGAGGATATCCACACCTCCAGGCTAGTTGCTCAGCATAATGCATCCAAGGTTATCCTAGTGCAGCTAACTCTGGGAAAAACTGCAATCCAAATTGTAGCTTGCTACAGATCCCCCACCATGCCCCAGGATTCTCACTCCTCTTTTCTTGATGTACTGGAAAATATTAGGGTTCAACCAAATACCCTAATAATGGTCGATTTCAACTAGCCCACCTTTAACTGGGAAAACTACTCATGTAACAACTCCTTCGCTCAACGCTTTCTGGAATTCATAAACTCCAATGCCCTGGATCAACTTATCCACACCCCCACCAGGGGCAACAATATCCTAGATCTAGTCATTGCCAACATGAGTGACCGGTGTTCCACACCTGAAGTCAACACCTCATTGGTCCGATCCGACCATAAGCTAATTACCCTAGATATCCACATCCTGCCCCCACCCCCCATTAAAGAAACCATGGTAAAATTTTCTCCAAAGCCAACTTCATGCTTCTTAAGACAGAAGTGGTGAACTTCATGACACCCATGCAGATGGACAATACAGTTATGACTACTGAATCCTACACAATTGCACTTTATAAGCACTTACATGAGTGCAGGGATCGTGCTATCCCAAACAGAACCAAGATGCTATCCTCCAGAAAAAGGAAGCCAATCTGGTTTTCCCCTGCTATAAACAAACTTACAACAGGAGGAAGAAACTGTTGCAAAAGAGAATAAAATCCCATGAGTGGAGGAGCTCCCTGGTCAGCCTCAGTAAGAAGCTGTGATCCCTGATAAAATCCTCCAAAGCTAGTTACAAAAACAAAATCACCACTGATTCTAAAGACAACCATAGAGCATTCTATAGCTATGTCAAGAATCTTAATGGCAACACTCAGATCTGCTCTGAGTTACAGCACAATGGCACTAAATATACAGACCCAACTGATATTGCCAACATCCTGGCAGATAGGTTCAGTGCTAACTTTACCCACCTCTCACCCCCTAAAGAGCCCATCTCTATACTGGAAGAATGCAAAGTTTCTGTAATCACTGCTGCACAGGTTAAAACCACACTCTCCAAAGCCAAGAACACAGCATCATGGGACCAGACAACATCCCAGGCTGCATTCTACATGAACTACAGAACGAACTGGCACCCCACCTAAGTACCATGTTCAATAATACCCTCACCTCAGGCTTTGTGCCTGCTGAATGGCACACAGCAACGGTTATCCCACTCCACAAGGGGGGAGCCACCATGGACCTCAGGAACTACCGCCCCATTAGCCTGATGAGCCTGGTCTGCAAGGCCATGGAACATATCATCATGGAACTTATAAACAAAGACATTGGTAATCTCCATACTCTGGACCCCACCCAGTTCAGGTTTGTAAAAGGCAGATCATGTCTCCTAAACCTGATAGACTTCTTTGAAGCAGTCACCAAAGCTGTAGATGAGGGTAAGGTGGTTTACACAGCCTATCTAGATCTTGCCAAGGCTTTTGACACCATCCCCCACTCTGGAATTATAGATAAACTCACTAAACTAGGTATAAATCCCTATGTCACAAGAGGGATTGCCAGCTGGCTCACTGACAGAACCCACACTGTGAAAGTAGCAGACTCCAAATTTGACTTCAGAGCAGTGACAAGTGGATTACCACAGGGTTCATTCCTGGGTCCTCTCCTGTTTGGTATCTACTTCTCTGAAGTACAGGCTAACACAGAAGGTCTTTGGCTAATGAAGTTCGCAGATGACTGCAAACTAGGAGCCATAATCAAAACTCCTAACGATGTGGACATCCTACAAAAGGGCCTCACTGAGACAGATGCCTGGTGTCAAAGCCATGGCCTCAAGCTCAATGCCAAAAAGTGCATTGTCATCCCTTTTGGTAAAAACTCTATACCAATGAACTACAACATAGGCGGTAGTATACTTAACACCAAATGTGTGATAAGAGACCTTGGGACACAGGTGGTCAGTAGTCTCTCCTTTGATAATCAAATCACCACAGTAGTCAGGAAATCCTTCTACATGGCACACCTCATCACAAAAGGTTTCTCATCCAGAAAAAAAGAGGTCACTGTTCCCCTCTACTCATCACTCATTAGACCCATTATAGAGTACAACACCCCTTTTGGTATGTACCTCACAAGACATCTACAACAACTGGAAAGGCCACAGAAATACCTCACAAAGAGGATTACCGGCCTCAAACAGATGCCCTATGCAGACTGTCTAAAAAACTCCAGCTTTACTCCATCACATATCGCCTACTCAAAGGTGATCTCTGCCTAACATACAAAGCTATGTTAAATCCAGAGCTGTTGGACACGCTCCACTTAAAGAAATCCCAATCCCTGCAAGCGACACGCTGTAGGGACCTAAACCTTGTCACCACAATAAACAGAACATGCTGGAGGGACAGATTCCTGTCCCAGAGATTTCCCATACTCTGGAATAAACTACCTATCTATATGAAACAAAGCTCCTCATTAGCACTTTTCAAGAAAAATCTTGATGATTGGATTAGAAATAGTAAAATCACCCCAGGGATCACTTCCGTGGCTCTGCTCGATAGTGGCACAGGAAAATAATTTTCTTGGGTGGCAAAAGCCAGGGTACCTTTTTGGCTAGACTTGTATAGGCCCTAGGACCGATAGCCTAGTACCTATATATGAACCTATAAGAAACACCTAAGTAAACATATCTACATCTGTGACAAATATGATCCCGTGCTTTGTATGCTACAGGTATCTGTGCAACAGCAATTGTACAGCTCACACATATCTCTGCTATTATCCTGCCATGGATGAATAACTAATGTTCTTGTAAGAAAACATAAGTGGAGGATCCTTTGATCATCCTACAGTTTATATGTGCACAGGTTCTATAGACATCAGTTCTGTGTGGTGCTAACCTGGTGCATATTTTAGCAACATATGTGGATGTTAGGACATCCTGGTGCTATTGTCCATTCTACCTAGGATGATCCTGGTGCCATTGATCCCATCTGGGGCACCAAAAATTCCACCATCTCTGTTAGTCTGGTGGTCGGTGGTCCACCCATGTGGCTGACCTTGGTGCTGTGAAGGAATGTGTGGAGTTGCATACCATGCTGGTAACATGCCGGCTACATTGCTGTAGCTTGTGATTTTGCCTTCATACAGCAACAATGGCATGGATTATTGTCTGTGACATCTGTTCTTTTAAAGGCTGGTCAGCACCCCCGCCTCCCCTTCAGGTGCTGCCAGTGAGTGTTGAGTGCCTACAGCTGGACTTCATTTTCAGCAGGGCTGAAATTGTCCAGCTTCTGCCATACATAGAGTCCTCTGGACATGCTGACACCTGTAAAAACAGACATATTAGTAGCAGACACAGGAGTAACCAAGGTGTACCATACTATAGTTAAGTGACAAATGAGAGTACATAACACTGTTGTACTTGCTACACAGGCTCACATGTGCTCCCTGCAAGGCCCACTGTCGCTCTCCTACTTTGGACACAATAGAAGAGTCTTCATGGGTTCTGTTCAAGCAGCTTTATTTTATACGAACACATCACAATAGAAGTTAACTGACTTTAACTTAAGTAACTTATATACAAACTAACTGCTGTAATCATACATGATTATTCCCTGGCTGCACTCTCAAAATGGCACTAGGAATGGCACGTGGCTGACATTTATACGTACATGATGAGTCTTTGACGTGCTTCGTAAAGACACAGCACGTGCACTCTGGTCTACATCCTCACTCTTACATGCAATGTTATGAATCTATTTGGCATGCAGATATCACAGACAGTTCTCAATCATGCATTTACACAAGATAAGGTACATATATTCACAGTTAAGTCCATGTTGTTGTGTATTTCACACTGGGCCTGGATACTCATCCATAAAACTGGAAATTGGGCTTAGCAACTGGAGCCATCTCTAAAATGTTCAGTGTTAGAATTGTTTGGAACATCTTCAGGAATGGAATCAGAGGTAGGAACACACTCTGAGATTGAGAGCCTGTGTCATTGAAACAATGTTGTGATGATGATTCTGGTACAGGAAAAAGATGCCTGTGATTTCTCCTGTACTCCATACCCTCAGATTCTACAAGGTAGGATCTAGGCTTGGCACATATACCTGTAACTTGACCAATCCGGTTGAAACCTTTCATCGTTCGTATTCTCACTGTCTCTGCTTCCCTCAAGGGACAAAGAAATCTGCTTGACTTGTCATAACTGGATTTCTGGATAGAATGCTTCTTGAAAAGTAGAGCCTTGATGGTCTTATTGTTCTTAGCTTTAGGCCTCAGTAAACTGGAACTAATAGGTAGCATAGCTCTTGTTTGCTTGGAAAGAAGTCTTTAAGCAGGTGAGCCAAGAATATTGTCATGGGAGATGTTTCTGAGATTAAGCAAATTTTAAACAAGATCGGTATTGTCATGCTTTGACCTTTCTGTTAATTGCTTTGCACTCTGCACTGCATGTTCAGCTAGCCCATTTGACTGAGGATATTCAGGACTGCTAGTAACATGTTCCAAGTCCCATTCTCTTGCAAATTTCTGAAACAACTGACTAGTAAATTGAGTACCATTGTCAAAAATAATAATAATGGACTGAGAAAGATGTTTCAGCTTAGTTATAACAGTTGTAGATGTTAGGTTAGGTAGTAGATCAATCTCAAACCAATTTGAATAAGAGTCTACCAATACCAAGTAGTGCTGATTGTTCCACTCAATGATATCAGTGGCTACTGCTGACCAAGGTAGTTCAGGAACTGGATTTAGCTGAAGTGGTTCTCTTTGAAAATGCGGTCTAGTACTATTGCATACTGAACAAGAAGAAAATACTTTATCAATATCTTTCAGTAATGAAGGCCAAACTACTAATTCTCTCACTCGTCTCTTAGTGGATGCAAAACCTGGGTGACCACGATGCAAAATCTGGATATACTCATGTTGTAAGGAAGCAGGAAAAACAATTTTAGGACCTTTGAAAATAATGCCATCCTCCATCAGCATGTCATCCCTCTAGGTTGCTTTGATGGACATCCAACATTAATTTAGTGACTGAGCTTTTGCAAAATTGGATCAGTCTTTGTGTGATCTCTCAACTCATCAAATCTACTGGTCAAAAACGTACGCACTGCCATCATGTCAAAGTTAAAATTCTTTGCATCAAGCTGTTCTTTTGTAATCCTGGGCAATCTGGATATGGTATCAGCCATATAGAGTAGTTTTTCTTTTATATAGACTATTTTTAAGTTGTACTTTTGCAATTTGAACATCATTCTTTGTAATCTTGCTGGAGCTGAGTGCATAGGCTTCTTTAGAATAGTAACTAGAGGTTGGTGATCATTTTCTATCTGAATAGCTCGATTGTAAATATAATCATGAAAATTGGAACACGCAAATACTATTGCCAAAAGTTCTTTCTCAATTGACCATACTGCTTCTCAGTTTGGGTAAGTGTTCTAGATGCATAGGCTACTGGTCTGCCCTCTTGAAGTATAACTGTGCCAAGAACAAATTTTGAAGCATCGCAGGAAAGAGTAACTGGTTTGTTCACATCACAGTATCTTAATGTAGGGTGGCAATTTTCTACTTAAGGTCTTCAAATGCCTTCTGGTGCTGTTGTAACCATGACCATGCAACATTTTTGCACATTAGCTCTCTTAAAGGCAGTGCCAACTCACTGGTATAAACTTGCCTAAATAGTTGACCATGCCTAATAAACGTTGTAGAGCTTGAGCAGTGTCTGGTGCTGACATCTCAAGAATACCCTCTTGCTTGGTCAGGTCTGGTCTGATCCACTACTGGTAAATAAATGACCTACATATGTAACTTGTGGAAGTCCGAATTTGCACTTCAGAGGATTGAGCTTCAAGTTTACTTCATGCGCTTTGTGTAAAACTTTCTTTAGGTTTCTGTCATGCTCTGCTTCACCATTGCCTCCAACCAATAAATCATCTACTATTATGGTACAAGGATAACCCGAAAAAATTTGTTCCATTGCATGTTGAAAGACTTCGCTTGCAGAATTTATTCCATATGGCATCTTTATAAATCTGTATCTACCACACGGAGTACAAAAAGTGGTTAGTAATGAGGATTTGCGATCAAGCATCACTTACCAAAATAAACTGTTTACATCCAAGACAGAACAAACAGTGGCATTTGGTATTAGGGCTGCGACCTCTTTGACTGTGCTCATTGGATGATATGGTCTTTTCAATACTTTGTTCAAATCTCTTGGGTCAATACATGTTCTAATTTCATCTGAGCCTTTTTTGTGAGCTGCTACCATAGACTATACCCATTCAGTTGGTTCTATAACTGGACAAATTACACCTTGCTGAGCCATTTTATCCAACTGAGCGTTATCTTTATCCTGTATAGCTATCGGAACTCTTCTTGCTGATCTGACTACTGGAGTGACCTCTGGGTCTAACTTCATGGAATACACAACTGGAAGTTTGCCCAACCTGTCATCAAAAACATCAGCATATTTTTAAAAAATGTCTTCAGAAAAATTAGAACTAGGAGATGCACGTATGTGATGAAATTCTTTGGTAAAAGAAAGATTCATTCTTAAACTATCTTTGAGACCCAATAAAGACTGTACTGGTCTTCGGACTGCATAGAATAACAAGTTGTAACAGTTCTTGGCCAAATAATATGAAAGCATCACTGAACCTTCAGTTTGAATCTCTTCACCTCCATAAGCAACCAGTTTTGCAACTACTGGACACATTGAGTTGCGTATTCATTCTCACTCTATTAAATGTGTCTGCTGATATAACATTACACTTTGAACCAGTGTCTACTTTAAGCTTTGTGGATTTATCATTGACCAAACAGTACAGGACATTTCACATTTTTTAAATTCACTGGGTCAAGTCTTTCACCAATTAAGGACACACCATCCACATAGAAAACTGACTACTGTATCCCTACTTGATTAACTTGCTTTTTTGTGTGACCTTTCTTTACAATTGTGTGAGGTTTACCTGATTTACAAACATTTTGGAAATGCTTCCATTTTTTACACTTGTGACATTGCTGACCGAATGCTAAGCATTTCTCTCTTTTAGACTCATGATTTGCAACACAATTGCGACAGTTAACAATAAAGATGGACTTGAGTCTTGCTGATTCATAGGTTCATAGGTAGGTACTAGGCTATTGGCTCTAGGGCCTATACAAGCCTAGCCAAAAATGTACCCTGGCTTTCGCCACCCAAGAAAATTATTTTCCTGTGCCCCTGTCAAGCAGAACCACAGAAGTGATCCCCGGGGTGAATTTCCTATTACCCATCCAATCATCAAGATTTTTCTTGAAGAGTGCCAATGAGGACCTCTGTTTGACATAGGTAGTCTGTTCCAGAGTATGGGAAGTCTCTGGGACAGGAATCTATCCCTCCAGCATGTTCTGTTTATTGTGGTGACAAGGTTTAGGTCCCTAGAGCATGTAGCTTGGAGTGATTGGGATTTCTTTAAGTGGAGCATGTCCAACAGCTCTGGGTTTGACATAACTTTGTATGTTAGGCAGAGATCACCTCTGAGTAGGCGATATGTGATGTAGTAAAGCTGGAGTTTTTTGAGACGGTCTGCGTAAGGCATCTGTTTGAGGCCAGTAATCCTCTTTATGAGGTATTTTTACAGCCTTTCCAGTTGTAGATATCTTGTGAGGTACATACTAAAAGGGGCATTGTACTCTATAATGGGTCTAATGAGTGATGAGTAGAGGGGAACAATGACCTCTTTTTTTTCTGGATGAGAAAATTTTTGTGATGAGGTGTGCCACGTAGAAGGATTTCCTAACCACTTTGGCAATGTGATTACCAAAGGAGAGACTACTGTCCACCTGTGTCCCAAGGTCTCTTATTACACTTTTGGTGTTAAGTAGACTACCGCCTATGTGGTAGTTCATGGGTCCAGAATTTTTACCAAAGGGGATGACAATGCGCTTTTTGGCATTGAACTTGAGACCATGTCTTTGACACCAGGCATCTGTCTCAGTGAGACCCTTTTGTAGGATGTCCACATCGTTAGGAGTTTCAATTATGTCTCCTAGTTTGCAGTCATCTGCGAATTTAGTTAGCCAAAGACCATCTGTGTTAGCCTGTACTTCAGAGAAGTAGATACCAAACAGGAGAGGACCCAGGACTCATGCTTGTACTGTACTGAGCATGCACCTCTAACTGAACTGGTCTTAGAACTTGCTGGAAAACTATGTGGTTTCCTTGATGAGCCAGCAGGGGTTGTGGCTACCATGTACTTAGGGCTACTTCTGCTTGCCACGTGTTGCATGCTATCTACATTTGCTCTAGAGTCTGCTGAAACCATGCTCTTGTCACTTGCAAGCATACTTGTGTGTTTTTCTGTCATTTCATGGATATGACAAATCTCTATGGCTTTACTCAATGTTAAATCACTGTCACGAAGCAAGATCTTTCTCACAGCAGCACTATTAATACCCACATGAGCCTGTCCTTTATCAGCTCATCTTTTAAGTCACCAAACTGACACATTTTAGACTTGTTTCTCAGATCAGTTATATAAGCTGCAAAAGTTTCCCCTGGCTTCTGATCTCTCATGTAAAACAAATGCCTCTCTAGAGTAATATTTGTCTGGGGGTTACACATTTCTCTGAACTCGCACTTCAAACACTCGGGGTCTTCCCTTGGCTCAGCCTGCACAACCATATGACAGTTTTCACCTTCTCCTTCATATACTGCTGGTGCTTACACAAATGAATGCTCTCTTTCTATGGCCACTGACCCAGCTAAGTTTAGCAAAATGAATGCCTTGGTGTGTGCATCTGAATAACCTGCTTGTATAAATAGATCGTACTCTTGCTCAAATATTCTCCAATTCTTTGCAATATTCTGATCAAATACAAGATGTAAGGGCTTTCAAAATCTGTCAGCCATATTAACACATACCAGTGGAGGGTTTTGCAAATAAGCATGAACACAGAAATTTATGCCAGTACTTGTAACTATGCTCAATAGCACATTGAGCCTCTGTATAACTGAACTTTGCAAAATAAATTTCTCTCGGGCACTGTAATATTCTTGAAATTACTGTATTGCATGAAATCACCTCTTATCAGTATAAGATACTTCTCAAACAACTACATGGTGCAAGCCTCTGTGTAACTGGACTTTGCAAAATAAGTTTCTAGGGCACCGTAATACTTTTGAAATCATTGTATTGCTAAAGTAATTTATCATCATTTTATGAAACACTGCAAATAACTGCACAATGTGAATGAACTGGGCAGGAGAAGCTCAGAGTCAATAACATTTCGAAGTAATGGCACTTTGCGAATAAACTGTACACAACACACTGAAACTTCTCAAAATGGAGGTACGTTTCTAGGCAATTCTTTACAGTGCAAGGAACACTCTGTAATGGCGGCACTCTGCAAATAGATACACCCAGCACAAGAAACTTTTCAAAATGGCTATACTTTGACTGTACTTCACAAAATAGTTGCAGTTTGCACACAAATCTTCTTCTTCTTCTTCTTCTTCTTTCAGCTTTTCCTGGTTAGGGGTCGCCACAGTGGAACTCCAGTCCGTTAATGATTGGCAGTAGATTTTTACAGTGCTGAGGTGCCAGCCCGATGCCCAACCTTCAAGGAAGGCATGCCCATTTACGCATGTCTTTCGAACGCCACTCGACTGTGGGGAGGACATGCAGACTCCACACACAAGGCACTACAGCCAAGAATCGAACGGGAGAACCTCTTGCTGTGAGGCGACAACCCTACCACTGCACCACCGCACCACCGTGGCTGATAAGCACATTTACACACTTTGAGATGCTTCAAATTACTTTAGTTATGCCCGTGATGCAATACGAAGCTGTAGTTATGCCAAAACACAGCACTTTGCCAAAAAACATGTAGTCACCTTACTTTATTTATGCTTAATGTGCCTCTTTTGGGTTTTTGTGGGTTCTGTTCAAGCAGATTTATTTTATAAATACACATCACAATAGAAGTTTACTGACTTTAACTTAAGTAACATATATACAAACTAACTGCTGTAATTGTACATGATTATTCCCTGGCTGCACTCTCAAAATGGCACTAGGAATGGCACGTGCCTGACATTTATATGTGCATGATAAGTTTTGATGTGCTTCTTAAAGACACAGCACATGGCCCGTACGCAGGTACACTCTGATCTACACCCACCATCTCAGGTAGGAACTACATGTATGTAGGAGAAAGGCCAGTATTCACTACTACCAACTTTATGGTGGCAAAGCTATACAGTCCTACAGTGGTGGGGTACATGTGTGTAGGCATAGTACAGCAGTATCCAGCTTCATATACTCCCATGTACTGCTCGCCTCATATAACCTTTCCATAAGGAGAGACTTCACTTGAATGTGTAAGGACAAATGTTCCTGATGTTACGGGCTGCCTTGTGGTGGTAGATATATAACATCCACACATTACTTGTTGCTACACATAAGAACATAGGAACAATACTACTCAAGAGGTCCTGGGGACAGGAACAATACTACTCAAGAGGTCCTGGGGACAGGAACAATACTACTCAAGAGGTCCTGGGGACAGGAACAATACTACTCAAGAGGTCCTGGGGACAGGAATAATACTACTCAAGAGGTCCTGGGGACAGGAACAATACTACTCAAGAGGTCCTGGGGACAGGAACAATACTACTCAAGAGGTCATGGGGACAGGAACAGTGCTACTCAAGAGGTCCTGGAGACCAGAACAATACTACTCAAGAGGTCCTGGGGACAGGAACAATACTACTCAAGAGGTCATGGGGACAGGAACAGTGCTACTCAAGATGTCATGGGGACAGGAACAATACTACTCAAGAGGCCATGGGGGACAGGAACAATACTACTCAAGAGGTCCTGGGGACCACAAGTGGGCCAGCAATATACACCTTAAGGTGACACACACAAATGTTCTTGCCACCCTTTATGAGTATTTAATAATGCCCATCTCACAAATCAAGTAGGGCCATACATGATAACAATGGTGTAAATTTATATGTACTTCTCCAATCATCAAGATTAGCCTTAAAGGCAGACAAAGTTGTGCTTTGCTTGACCTGTAGCTGTAACGTATTCCATGGGTTGGGAATGCATTGAGTTAGAAACCTATCCCTCCAACTGGTCTTGTTATTTTGGTGATGTTAATTTAGGTTCCTAGTATGGGTGCTTGTAACCACTGATCAAATAGGACTGTGTCTTTCATGACTCAAAAAGTGAGAGACAGGTGACCTTTGAGTAGCTGGTAGGCTACTGAGTGTAAGGAGAGTTGTGTTAATCTTTCATAATAGTTGAAGGAATTAGGGCCTTTAATGTTTTTGTTTAAAAATTGCTGTGGTCTTTCCAGTTGGAGCAGTGTGCTTAGATTTGTACAAAGGGAGTACTGTATTTGATTATGACTCTGAGAAGAGAAGAGTACAGTGGTAAGATGACTTCTTTCTATCTTTAAGATATCCCGTGGAAATTAACTGGGCTGGATAGAAGGGTTTCCTGACTATGGTGGAAACATGATGATCAAATGAGAGAGTTGTCTACATAAGTACCCTGATTTCTTATGACCGTATCTGTTTTTGTACCACTTATAACATAGGAGGTTGGAATAGCTTTTTTGATAAATGCTACTATACTGCACTTTATTTGCATTTTGGTTGAGATTGTTTTCAGTATGCAAGTTATATATGTATTCCAGCCCTTTTTTGAGAAGTTGAACATCAGTGGATGTGCAGATAAGTGTCCAGCTTGCAGTCATCATGAAACATAGTCAACCATACTTCAGGGATATTAGCTTGGATGGCTGCAAAATAAATGCCTCTGCTACTGCACCGATTACAACTTTATGTACAGAAAGGGTATCATCAACATTTTCTGTTTGGGATCTGTTGGATAGCTAGTTTGAAATTCAGAGAACAACAGAGGGGGTTTGTATTAATGACCCGCACTTCACAAAACTAAACTGAGTGAGGTGTAAATCAGTTAAATCACTTGTGTCTGCATAAATGTTTCTGGCTATGATATGTTTCTCAGCCTTGCATATAAAGCTGGTGAAGCTGATAGACCTCTAATTAACTGGATTTTTAGGGGGCCACCCTTGTGTAGAGGAGTCACAGTGGTTGTTCACTAGGTCTCAAGGACAAACCCTGTGGAAAGGCTGGGGTTGAACAGTTTTAGTGCAGTCATGGTTAGTGCTTTTTTGGTACTGATAAGAATGCAGTCTGGTATGCCATCTGGTCCCACATAAGCATTATTTTTAGCCTTTTACAGGGATTCTAAGACTTTTTTTTTTCAAGATGAATGATGATTACAAGGGAAACTAAATTTTCAGGCATAGTTGATGTAACAGTCTGGATAGGTGTGGTAACGTTAGCAGAAAATTTGTCTGGTATTAGGTTGGCTATATCCTCAGATTGGAATGTGTGATGTTATTATGGATGAACTCGGTGCATTGACAAGCACTATTCTTATATTTGCTGATATAACTGAAGAAATGTTTGTAGTTTCATTTGGTATCTGTAAGAACCTTAAAGCTGTACTCTGCTTTACATTTTCTAAAAGTGCTTTTCAAGTCCTTGCTGGCATGTTCTCCTGTGTTCTTAAGGTAGAGGTGGGGATTTCCCACAGCTTTTCATTATTCATTATACAGTTAACTAAGAACATTTCATTATTGTCCTTCTTTTGTTATACACGTAATTAACAACATTTCATTACTGTCCTTCTTTTGTTATACACGTAATTAAGCCAGAAGTTCTAGCTGAGAGGTTTAGTCTTCAATTTACCATTATATGTAGAAAGAACGGGTATAATGTTTCTACGCAGCTATTTAAATGTTGGTAAAAACTGGAGGTGAATGTGGCAGCCCTGTCAGTTGGGTCTATTTGTGTGAGTGTGTGGGGGGGGGGGGGGCAAGGGGGTTGCTGGGAATTTTCTGTAAGGCTTCTACAAGCTAATGTAGGTATGCCTTGAAATAGTCTGTAAGGATGGTTTCAGTTGGTGGTTGAGGGGTACCATTAAGTCTGACAGAGAAAATAAGTGATTTGGGGTCAGATGTAATCAGGGATTTGGATATGCATAGTGGGGTACAGGTGGGGGTGCCTTGCATTCCTGTGGAAGGGTTTGTATTCTTAGGAAGTTAAATGAATACCTCTTAACAATACAGTTGTAGAGTATCATGTTCCTCCTCAAAGCTGATTATAGTTCCACAAACTGCTGCTGACGTTCACACACCTCTGCCTGTAACTTCACATTCACTTGTTTGCATGCCTTAGTATTCAGTATGGCAACCCATTCCCAGTAGCCATGATGGAGTATACAAATGAGGCCAAGTACCACAAATGTGCATGAATTGTTTTTTTTTTTACTGGCACACATATGATAGAAGGCACTCAGCTAGGTGCTTAGGGCAATGTCTGACCTCTCAGACATGTAGAGTCATACATGAGACCTTCATGCGTACATGCAGCAAGTGTCTGATCAGCAACAATTTGCACTACTCGTGATTCAGAAACCACTGGCTTCCATTTTACTTCTTGTGAAAGTGCTACCATTTTCAGGGGATATTAACATGACTGTGGCTGCTACTACCAATTTCCGGCAGAGAACACCTACCCTGGTGCATGAAGGATGGCAAATTTACGCTGTATCTCCTTCACAGCTGGTTTAGAGAGTGGCTACTGGGGCCTTCCAGTGGGCCCTTTAGAAAATCTAAGGCATGATATGGCCTGTATGAAGGCCATGGGCATTACCAGGGTAAGAAACCAATGCAGGCATTGCTAAGATCATATCGGCTGTGAACACCCAATTTAATAAAAAACAACTGTCACAAGTTAAGTGCTTTTCGTAAGTTACTGGACGAAAAGCGCTTAACTTGTGACAGTTGTTTTTTTATTAAATTTGGTGTTCACAGCCAATACAGTGTGCCTTTTGTCATTTTACAGAGTTTTATTTGTTTGTTCCTTTTGGAGTACTGTAAGTATCTGTCATAAACGTTTTTAATTAGGGAATTGTTTTCAGTGTCCTGTACAGATGTGGTCCAGCTACTTGCAGATCATTTTGTCATATATATAATTTTTATTTATGGTGGGGTATTGTGAAAGGTAATATGTATAGAGAAGATACTAATGAGAAATAATGGTACAATCTTGCTTAAATATGTTGCTGATATTGGCAGGGCTTTCTCTCATATATCATAGACAAATTGTGTGGTGATTCTAAATCAGGTTGAGATGCTAGTGCAAGTATTGAAATATGCCTTTGATTTATATGTTGGGATCATGCAGGGATCTGTTATGTGATGAAGTTGCCTGGATGTTACTTGGTGTGGCTGCATGTATCCAAGAGTCATGCATCTATGTAGGCTTGTTTGCTTTTGCACAGTGGACATATACCTGTCTGCTTCCTGTGATAGGTTATGACACTGAAAGTTGTAACACATTCATATTCCATTCCATCTGTGACAGTTTGCCGATTTGACCTTTTCTCTTTTAGCTTGAAGAGAATGTGATATGAATGGTTCAGGATACCACAGGTGGCAACAGAGACTGAAGGTTATGCTGGGTTAATTCTGCATTGCCCCCCCCCCCTCCGGCTATACCTCCTTGTATAAGATTCTTCTCTTATGTATTGTTTTATGTGTCTGTCTGCCTTCCCTTTTTCTTAAGTTCTGTACACACCTGTTATTCTTCAGACAGCCGTCCATGTATGTGGACACCATACTGCAGTAGTTGCCATGTATGTGGACACCATACCGCACTAGTAGCCATGTATGTGCTTACCATATTTCAGTAGTTGCCATGTATGTGGACACCATACTGCAGTAGTTGCCATGTATATGGATACCATACCACACTAGTAGCCATGTAAGTGCTTATCATAGCACACTAGTTGCCATGTATGTGGACACAATACTTCAATAGTTGCCATGTATGTGGACACAATACTTCAATAGTTGCCATGTATGTGGACACCATACTGCAGTAGTTGCCATGTATATGGATACCATACCACACTAGTAGCCATGTAAGTGCTTATCATAGCACACTAGTTGCCATGTATGTGGACACCATACTGCACTAGTTGCCATGTATGTGGACACCATACTGCAGTAGTTGCCATGTAAGTGCTTACCATACTGCACTAGTTGCCATGTGTGTGGGCACCATACAGCACTAGTTGCCATGTATGTGGACACCATACCGCACTAGAGCCATGTAAGTGCTTACTATACCGCACTAGTTGCCATGTATGTGGACACCATACCGCACTAGTAGCCATGTATGTGCTTACCATATTTCAGTAGTTGCCATGTATGTGGACACCATACTGCAGTAGTTGCCATGTAAGTGGATACCATACCACAATAGTTGTCATGTAAGTGCTTACCATACTGCAGTAGTTGCCATGTATGTGGACACCATACTGCACTAGTTGCCATGTGTGTGGGCACCATACAGCAGTAGTTGTCTTGTAATTGCTTGCCATACAGCACTAGTCGCCATGTACGTGGTTATCATACTGCAGTAGTTGCATTTAAGTGCTTACCATGCCACAGTAGTTGCCATTACTGTATAGCTATGTGTTGCTATGTTCTGCTTAGTGCTGTCCTGCTAAGGGACTCACTAGGACCAATAATGTTACTTCCATATGTACCGATACATAGTACTTTCCTCAGACATGCATCATTTTGAGTACTAATATTTTCAGCTTTTTCAGAATTCATGATTGGTGATATGCAGCTGCTTTATGTACATACTGTGCCTTGTGCTTCTGTATACATCTTTCTATGCACAGATGTGTCTGCAGTTGTCTTTGTTGTGCTACTCGTTGATGTGAAGCTGAGTAGAGACAACTGCTCAGAAGTGCTAGCTATCTCATATTAGTTATGTAGTTATTCTGTTCACAGCCATGCATTGCTGTAAAACTGTGCCAGCTCTGCATAGGCAGGTAGAACACTTTTGTGAATACTACCCTTATCTTCTCAGTCCCTTAATCTTCTTCTTCTTCTTTTGGCTTTTCCCGGTTAGGGGTCGCCACAGCGGATCACCTGTCCACTCATGATTGGCAGTAAAGTTTTATGGTGTCGGGTTGCCAGCCCAGCACTCAACCTTCCACAGAAGGCACACACACACTCACACATAGGGCCAGTTTAGAGTGTCCAATCCACCTACAGCATGTCTTTGGGATGTGGGAGGAAACTGGTGCACCCGGAGGAAACCCACTCAGCCACAGGGAGGACATGCAGACTCTGCACAGAAGGTACCCCAGCTGAGGATCGAACCAGAAAACCTGTTGCTGTGAGGCGACAATGCTAACAGCTGCACCTCCATGGCCACCCCATCTTCTCAGTCCCTTAATAATTTAGCAAAACAATAAAAAAAAAAAAATACAATTTAAAAAAAATAAAATTATGATAAAATATCAAAATAATTAAAAAATCTGTGTGAAATATTTAACTGCAGGCAGCAAAATCCCCATTATTTGACACTTTAAACATTCACTTCTAATATATTCCTATAGTAAATGCAAGTACATTTACATACTACCAGTTCTACATTACGTTCCACTCAATGTTACTAAGTCCTAAAATATCTTTAAACATACTCCATAGTAGTCAAAATGCTATGTATTTATTCCACAATTTTTTTTCCTAGCTAGACTGCTCCCTTATCTGTTTAATTCATCCATAATTAGTATAACAGTTTCAGTAACTAGAATTTTACCAGTCTATCATTTTCTTATAGTAATCTTTTTAGCAACAGTTATTAACAAACATTAAATGGCATTTCCCTTTTTCTTATCCAGATAAGCCTACTGGTAATAAAAGAATACATGCAGAAGTCCAATGGTGGCATAAACACCTGCTCAAAAGATCTTAATCTCTTCTTAAAGATGACTAGAACATGTTGGAGTAATAGATAATTTTGTCACAGAAAATACAACTTCTCCAAAATTGTCTTCTCCTCTGCATAAAACAAAGAACGTATCTTAATCTGTTCAAGCATAATCTGGATGAATGGATGGGAAACCACAAATTCACATGTGGTTTAGCATCTTTGTCCTCTATGGATATGGCTAACATGTAAATGCCTGGAGTCTAGACAATTTGTACTTGCATACAAGGGCCCTGGGTTATTCATACTTACAATGCAATGGCTATAAAGTTCTTGTGAATGCATGGCTAGGCCTCAAAAGATCCTCATGTAACTATAGCCTTATATGAATATTTTCAGGGACAACCAAAGAACACTGTCTGGTTTCTTTCACAGAGTCACATAGTAGATAAATGGAGGCCAAGAGATTCAAACCTTGGAATGCAGTAAACAACTTGTTTATTGCAATGTGTGCTAACATCACATCCTGATAAGAATAACATTCAATTCATTTCTACATTTGTCCATAAATTCCCATTTATCATTTGAGTTAAAGCTGTCTTAAATGCAATGCATTTTGACAAGATCAGAACATATGCTCTGTAGTACACAAAGCACTTATTTCACATTTCCAGCAGACTGGGCCCATATTTGGGAACATTGTTCTCACTGTCTGTGTAATATAAAAATATTTGTGCAAATATTTCTATGCAAATAATTTAAATTTCCTAGAATTTGTACCATATCAATTACATCTGACACACCCATTACCATGTATCATTGGTTATCCTTGCATTTGGCACAGTCACCCACTCTTACTAAATTTTTTGCTAAATCATTAACACAGCATCTCTTAAAACCTTCCCAAGCCTTGGTTCAGAGGTAATCTCCCCCAGCATTTTATTTCTTTATTTTGTTTTGAATTTGTTAACCAGGGTAGAACACTGATCCCATTGGACCCATTTCAATCTCAGCCTGGGGAGAACACAATAGATACATTCCATTATATACAGAGAGCATGGCAAAATGCAACATATATGCATATTATGTATGAAATGATTATCATAGTTGGCTGAAAACACAATATATACATGCATTAAATACAGGGTGACTTCAGAGCTGGCATGCTGAAAGAATCAGAATCAAAACCGAGTCAGATCAAGGGAAGTAGAAAGAAGAAGAGAAGGAAGAAATTATGGTATATGACGAGGGAGACAGTAGTTACATTTTCCCAGAGTCACGAAACATGCTTTTATTTGTGAATAGAAATTGGGACCAGAGGAATGATATTTAAGAAAAGAAGGGAGATTCCCATAGTTCAGGACCAAAGGCTAAGAAAGCATGGTTTGTGCAGTGAAACCTAGTCTGGGGGGTTAGGAGGAAAGGACATGAGTGGTTTAAATGTTGTATACTGGTGTATACCTGAATAGTCTGGAAGCTAGGGAAGGTGTCATTCTTGATAAGTTTAAACAGTTGAGAGTTAAGTACAAAGTCAGCATGTTGTTTCATAGGTAGCCAGCTATCTTTTTCAGTTGAGTTTGCAGTGGTGTTCAGTGAGAGTGATAAATCTGCAAATGCTTTTTTAAAATGGATTGAATGGTAGATATATTTTTATATATATATATATATATTTATATGGTTTCACTTTATAATCTTGAAATACTAAAATATTGAATTTTAGTATTTCGAGATTATAAAGTTGAAAGTGCAGTTATGCAAGACTGCATAATATCGAGTGCGGAAATCTCAAATCTGCCATTGTGTTGTCGTGTTTGTGATGTGGGGTGCGGTTTGTGGATTTATCTGGGGATTCAGGTAAGTGGTGATCTTGTAAGGTTATTGGGTAGGGATTTTAGTGTGTGTGAGCATGTGTAGTGGTGGGTTTTATGTGTTTGCGTGTTTAGTGCGACCTCGGAGTTAGTATATATAAGCAGCAGGGGTATGGGGGGCTTCTAAATCTTAAAAGCTCATAATCTTGAAATTTAAAATAGTGAAGCCAAAATCTTGAAACTTCAAAATACTGAAAACTCAAAATACTGAATTTCATAATATTGAAAAAAAACTACAGGATACTAACACTATACTCCAGCAGAAGTACATAAAGTATCAAATAAATGACAAAGCATATTAGTTTACTCCTACTATTAGCAGTGGTGGCAAGCACCCCTGCAACCCCTACATGCCCTGCTACTTAAATATATCAACTCCGAGATCACACTTTACTTCACTAAGATGAGTTATGTTGTATAGCAAATTAAAAGGAAACATGACCAAGGTTACAACCAAGGTTACAACAGGCAGTCCTGAAGCCATTTTCTTCTGTGGAGTGCGATCTCGGAGTTGATATATTTAAGTAGCAGGAGGTGTGGGGGGCTTGCCCCCCTGCTTATAGTTGGAGATTAGTAATATGTTTTATGTTGTTGTGTTGGAATTTTGTAAGTGTTGGTGTACTCTGTTTTTTCGATATTATGAAATTCAGTATTTTGAGTTTTCAGTATTTGAACTTTCAAGATTTTGGCTTCAGTATTTTGAATTTCAAGATTATGAGCTTTCAAAATTTAGAAGTGGACCTATATATATATATATATATATATATATATATATATATATATATATATATATATGGTTTACTATCATAAATTGAAAATAAAATAATGTCTTTATTTTCAATTTATGCATCGAAAATGAACATTTTCAATAATAGTAAACTCAAAACAAGGGTGTATTGTCTAAAATGTCACTTGCGACATTTACGGTGATACACAGCACTTCCACCCTTCCCATAATCACCTACCTACCTAACCGAACACACAGTTATGCAGGCCTGTGCCCCCACACCCCCCAACTTAATATTCCAACTCCGAGATCGCACTACAGTGAGGAAAGGGATGCATTTCCCTAACAGCACTGTACCGCGATCCCCTCCCATGACCGAAAGTTAGAATTGCGAATGCACAGTTCATTCGCAATGCAAACCTTCGCCATGTCACTCTGTCAGACATGAAGTATTCGAACATCTGATGTTCGAATACTTCATAGCCGTGCAAATGCACGTCGACATGCAAGCCTATATATATATATATATATATATATATATAGCTTACTATCAAAACATAGAAGTGCAGTTAGGCAAACATGGGAATGCCGAATGTGTGTTGGCTGATTCCTATATTGCTGAACTGCAGTTCTGTGAATGTCCTTTAGCGAATGCAGTACCGGTAACCCATATAAAACACATCATTGCCTAAACTTAAAACTTTTAGGCTGGCCTGAGTTTCAGAACTATCTAATAATCCATCAACTCTGCATTGCCCATAAAATCTGGTACCAACCTAATAATACCCCAATACTCTCACAACTCATAATCCCCTATAAAAATCTCAACTCTCTCCGCTCCTCCAGTAAACTTCTAATAAGTTCTATAAAATCAAATAATTATGCTGGTGACTCTCTATTTACCAATGCTGTAGGGACAAAATGGAATTTGTTACCTTCTAACATAACAAAGATTACTTCATTGCCTCTCTTCAAACAAAAGTATTAAACTGCATTTCCAAAATCACTGGCTTTGTTCTTGTAGTAAACCTGATTAGCCTTTCACTATAACTAACTATATAAAACTATCTCTTACTCCTTGATACACTTCTCACTATTTGTCTTCTCTTCTCTCCCACTACTTCTCTACCTGTTATTTGTATTGTTTGCTATTTTCTACATTAATCCCTAACTTTTCCCTTACTCTCTTTTCACTCTACTTTTTTTTTACATACTTTCCTTTATTTACAATCTATTAAGCTTTTCTTTTTTCTGCCTTCTCTTTCTCAATTTGTACAATGTCATGTAGATAGTATTGTGTGTCATAGGAATTAACTCCTGTAGTAGTACTTTACATTGAAGGGTTTACTAGTTTTTGTTTTTTATTGCAAACCCTATTACTAACTCTAATATTATTATTATTACTGTTATTATTATCATTAGTCTATTTTGTTTTGTTAGTTTTTCTGTATGTATCTCACTCTGTGGAGCTTTTCTCCCCGGGCCGCTACTGAAAATGGAAATTTCTCCAGCTAGACTAGCCCGGTCAACAAATGTAAAATAAAATAAAATATGAGGTCAGTCTTATAAATACAGATCATGGTACAGTGCAGATGAGGAAGTTTACCATTTTCCTCACTGTAGTGCGATTTCGGAGACAGAATATATAATTTGCAGGGGGTATGGGGGGGCGCAGGGGGGGGCTTGCCGCCCTGCAAAAAAGTGAATTAAAGTGATGTACCGTACTGAACTGCATAATGCCTCATATTGCTTGGGGACTTTCCTTGTGGTCATTGCACTTCCTGTACAAGTATCAATAAAACTAAGGAATTTTCTAGTGCCAATACCAGTAAGATATTTGATATAATGCATTTGCCAATTGTTCAACATGTTGGGTGATTTATTTAGCTATATGTCATTGTCAGGCTTTCTATGTTGGTAAAACCTCACGGTCCCTTAGAACCCGAATAGGAGAACATCGTAGTGATATTCGGACTCACAAAATTAGCAACACCTTATATCAACACACCATCAAGCATCCATCTGCCAAATTTATATTTTGTGCTATTGATAAAGTACAGGGAAATAGATCTAACCAGACAGGTTGGCAGAGCGTTTTAAGTATGAAAGAAAAATATTGGATCATACATTTGGGAGCCCTTTTTCCACCTGGCTTAAATGACCATCTATAAAATATTATACATATTTATATGTTATTTTACACCACACCTTGGCTATATATTATTACTATTGATATAATACTTTTGTTTAAACAGTATTATTTATGCACAGTTAGTGCATTTATGTATTTCTATCTATTAGATAGGTTTTATGGTTGTGCATGTCTTTAAATCTGGATTTGTATGACTTAAAATTTTCAGTTGATTGTTAGCCACTTGTCTATTGGCTAATTATCTATATATATACAGGGAGTCTGTTTAATGGAATTGTCACATTTTTTCCTCACTGAAGAAGGTATTCTACCGAAACTAGTTTGAGGCATGTTTTTGTCAAGAGAGTGTTAGTGTCTTCGACACTATTTTTACTTCAATAAAGCTTTGGGAACCGTTTGCTGGCTCTTGTTTGTTCCTGTTTTGCTGTTGGGCCGTGCAAGCTTGAACGTGCGTGGGTTAGTGTGTCACGGTTCTGTCCTTTAGCCAGTTTGCAACCCATCTTGTGACATATGGGTTTACACTTAAGCTGGTAAGTTTCTCTATGATACCTGAGTGAGGTATTGTGTCGAAAGCTTTTGCAAGGTCAAGGTAGGCTGTATGGACTGCCTTTCCCTCATCAATGGCCTTGGTAACTGTTTCGAAGAAGTCGACCAAGTTCAAAAGGCCAGATATGCCCTTGACAAAGCCAAACTGGGTTGGGTCCAAGGTCTGCAAGTCCCCTATGTCCTTGTTTATGAGTTCCATTATGATCCTCTCCATAGCTTTGCAGACCAGGCTTGTTAAGCTTATGGGGTGTAATTACCATGGTCCTGTAGAGGCACCGCCTTTGTGGAGTGGGACCACAGTTGCCGTACGCCACTCCTTGGGTACATATCCTGTGGTAAGGCTAAGATTAAACAGCTGCCTTATGTGCTGGTTTAGTTCTTCATTGAGTTCATGTAGCACACAGCCGGGGACACCATCCGTCCCATTGATGCTGTGTTTTAGCTTTAGAGAGAGCAGCTTTCACCCGCGCATTTGAGATGTCTGGGAGGCTACACTCTGTTGGGATAGTTATCTCTCCTTTTGGGGAGAGGGGTGAAGTTTGCGCTGAACCTGTCTGCCAGTATGTTGGCAATGTCTGTGGGTTCAGTGATTTTTGTATCATTTTGGACTAATTCTGAGCATATCTGGGAGTTTCCACCCAGGTTTCTGACATAGCTGAAGAAGGCCTTATGATTGTCTTTGAATCTATGGCACTTTTTTCTCAAAGTTGGCCTTGGATGATTTTATGAGGGATCGTAGTTTCTTGCTAGTACTGATCAAAGATGCCTTCCCTTTTTGGGATTTTGCTCTATCATGTAATAGCTTTCTCCTCTTATTGTAAAGTTTGTTTATGGCTGGGGTCCACCAGACTGGACGTTTGCCCTTGGTGGAAAGAGTCTTGGTTTTATTTGGGATTGCCTGATCCATGCAGTCCTGAAGGTGTTCATAGAAGGCATTTGTAAGGGCTTCCACAGCTTGGGTTGTGGTTTCCATTGGCTCGGGGGCCTTGAAGGATACCACACCTGTCTTGAGTAGTGTGAAGTTTGTTTTAGAGAAGTTCTTCACTGTGGTTTTTTTTGTTGGGGGGGGGGGGGGGATGTGGATTTCTAGTGAGATTAGTTTATGATCTGATCTCACCAAAGAGGGATATACTTCCGGTGTGGAGCATTTTGTCCCCATGTTTGTGATGATGAGATCTAGTATATTTTTCCTCTTGTGGGGACGGTGACTAGTTGTTCCATGGCATTTGAATTTATGAACTCCAGGAACCTTTGGGCTAGAAAGTTGGGGCTTGAGTAATGTTCCCAGTCTATATTCTGGTAGTTGGAAGTCACCCAATATGATGGTGTTTGGTGATACATTTATACCCTCCAGTGTCTTCAGGAAGGCTGTGTGGGTTTCCTGAGTTTGAGAGGGTGGCCTGTAGCATGCTACAAATTGTGAAACAGTTTGCCTATGGTTAATTGCACCTGGATGGTTTCCGATGCTTCGATGTAGCCACCAACCTGGAGGTGTGGGTATCCTTGATGAATATGGATACACCCCCTCCTTTTGTGGTATGGTCCAGGTTTTCGGGCCGAAACGCATGATATGAGGTAAAACCTGATAGTGCTGGGGTGCTCTCAGGAGCCTTGAACCAGGTTTCAGTCACAGCACAGACATCGATGTTCTCCATACTGAGAAGGGCCTCGAAAAGGCGTGCATTTTGAGATTTAGACTTCTGGCATTGAGCAGCATTACCCTTAGTTTCTTCCCCGCTTTTGTTTTCTAGGGTGGTAGGTTTAGAATTCTGAGCCTTGCCTAAAAAGGCACTATGGGGGTGGCAAGAGCCTTGGCCAATATCCGGAATCCCAGGGTGACAGGTGCAAGCCCCCCTGCGGCAGCGTGGGTTGTCAAGCATGTCATCCCAAGCAGACAGACACTGATCCCCTTTGAATGACACCAGAAATTAAGCCAATTGTTAAAGCTGATCATCTTGTCACTATATTGTGGCATCATTCGCTGTGAAGGAAGGATACTGCTCAGGGTCAGGCTTCATACCTGCCTGGGCTACATAATCAGAGAGCTCCTCTATGTCTCTTTTCATGTAGTCCAGGGAGGGTGCTTCAGGTCGGTCACACCAGCGTGGACAATGCCTGTGTCATACTTGTACTTGGCGAGGTGTGACCTCAGTGCTTGTGTAATGAGGCGGGTTCTAGCTCGATAGGCAGCTTACCGTGACCTTCTCCTTGTTCAGCCTGGTGAGTGGGACGCCAGTGTGTCTGACTATGGAGTCACCTATGACAAGTATGTTTGGTGTTGTATTTGGCCTTAAGGGCGGTGACTGCTTTGCACACTGATTTTGTTTTTTATGTGTTGTTTGTGTGGTGTCTTGAGTTTGCAGTTGCTTGGGTGTCTGCTTTGGAGGCCTTTGCTGTTTAGGTAAATTTTACTCAGAGCCTCCGAGTACGTGTCAGTGTGTTTATGTGTTTGATTCAGTGGTGTGGTTGAGTTATGTGAGACTTGTATTGTGGTGTGTGTAGTTGCCTTCTCCTCCTGCCTGGTCTTGCCAGTCCTGAGTTGAGAGAGCTCAGCCTCCAGTTTGGCTAAATAGCTGCATCTCTCGCAAATGTTAGTGTTATGTGGGAGGAGGAGAGGGTTGTCCGTGTACATGAGGCAATTGTAACATTGCCTCAGAATTCCCAGATTCACCAACTGGGCAGGGGAGGACGCCAGCATCTGACCCTTCGACATGCTAGAAAGAATTATGAGTTGGTATGAGACAGAAAAGTAGAGGGCTTAGCAGGGAAGTGGGCACTCCTGGGGGGTTTTGCAAGTGAGGGATTTGTATAATATAGGAGTGCTTGACCTGCAAAGAAAATGCTTATAAGACAAGGGATATGCTTTTAAGACAAGTGCTGTTAAGTGTCACTAGTGACAATAACTTGAAATTTGACTTGTATTCAACAAAGTGTCAGGAAAAAAAACACTAAAAGTTGGGTCTTTTCTACAGAGTTAAATACTTCCTCAGAGAAATTAGCAGGACACCCCTCATCTCCTCCTCTCTATTTCCCACACAACTACATGCATCACTAATTTTCACCAACCGTCAATGCTGTCAGGCCACACAGAAGAGCAGACCATTGCTACTATGAAATAACCAATGTTGCATCTAGTAAAGTTTACACTTCTCATCACTACATTGCCCTTAAACACCTTAACTTGTTAGAGCTACCCCACTACCTCTCTCTCCCCCATCTACAAGTAGCACATTACCCTGAAAGGTGCTCTGCCCCAGGCCTTTTGTTGCATCCCAAACCAGCAATTCTGCTGTAATGGTACACATTTCCTCATCCAGTAACATACTGGAGATGCTGTTTACTCCAGCCATGTCTGCAAGTCTTGGAACTCTAACTCTGTTAGACTCACTGAAAATCCATACATCTTCAAGACAACCTAAAACAGCTCCTCCTTAACTCTTGGATATGCTGCTGTTACATTCCAGTATAAGATTAAAAAAATAAATAAGTAAATAAATAAACTGTAGTTAGTTGGTATTTCCCCCAGGTAGAGCCATGTCCTACTGTATTGCACTCTATAATTTCTACAAAACCATTTTACTCCTCGCTCCCTAAAACTACAATTGTAAACTTTTACTAGTCATAGGCTTCTGTTTCCAAATCTGTCCTACTTCTTTTCTATATTGTCTTTAAACCTACCATTTAATACTGCCACAGTAACAAGGGATACACTTAAAATTCTACAGAACCGCCTCAACACTGAGACTTGCATTGTTTAATCACTCCAACAATGTGCTGTTTCAAATATGTATTGAGTGCATTTGTAAGCCCTTTGTATTACTATGCCTTAAGTACAAATGTATAATATATTCTGTATATATAATATTTTAGTATTTGCATAGAATGTAAACATGTGATAGTAAAGTGTTTCGTTCATCATCTTTATGTTTAAGGAACTTTTTCCCTCAGCCTTCACTGTAAAGGGACGTTATATCCAACAGGACTTTCCAGGTAAACATAATAACAGTAGTAATAATAATAATGATAAAACCGTTTTTGTAGTCGGGTCTCAATACCAATACGGTCCTGAATAAGGAAGGTAGACTAGGATCCTTACCATCTTTTGGTATAACTGCTAAAATTACCTTCTTAAAAGCAGGAGGTGCATGCTTTTTTACAACACAAAGTAAATAACCTAACTAGACATTTAACTACTCTGTCTTTATTCATTCTCTATATCTCTGTCGGGATACTGTTACTACCCACTTTCTTCCCCGCAACATGCCTTTTCAGTGCCTTGAGTACTTCCTCAACCACAAGATGGTTAACTTAATATATCCCCATGTTCTTTGGTCACCTCTGGTAAATCCATTCCCTGTGAGTAGAATTATATAGTTTCCTCATACTGACCCTATTACATCTACCCTGAATAAAGTGTTATTTTGTAATCTTAGACCTTTTATTTCTGCTGCAACTGTTGTATCCCCACACATAATATAGCGGATTATTATTGGGTCTCCAGTTATAACCAGTATGATATGTATTTGAGACAGGGATATGAAGAAATTCGCCACATGCCTGAATCTCGAAAGGTGATTCTTGACATCTATTTTAACATATAACGTCTGTGGTTATGATTGGAAAGAACTGGTCATAATTCTTTGTAGTGCATGGAGCTTTGCTTGCTCTCCTGTACTAAAAAGTTAGAAGAAAAAAGCAAAAAAAAAAAGTGTTGTAGCGCTAAATGTTTTATAGCTTTGGAAGTTGTAGCAGACTCATACAAAGAGTGGACATTCGGGAGGAGCATCAGGAAGCCAGTAAATAATTTGTTCAGACATTAGTTTAATGGCTTCCTACCACTCTACTCCTCTGGCCAGTTAGCATTGCTAAGTGTCGAATTGGTGCTAACCAAAGAAGCACCTTTCTGACATCGGAAAGGTGCTTAACAAGTCTGTCTTTTCACCCCTTTTAAAGCATAATCCGTGAGCTCACTGTACTACCTTATTATTATCTTTTTCTGGGCCCACTGTTGTTCTTGATGGTCTGCATTGCCTCAGTCTTAACATTAAGCCTTTTGATATACTGGGGAATTATACAAATACTTGGCCTTCAAGGCTTGCCTCAAATTCTCATAATTAGTATCCAGTAAAAATTAAAGTTCCTGATTTAAATTATCCATAGCCTCTCTCTAAATCTTCAAAATTGAGATCAGTTTTGAAGCTCCATTAATTCTTCCCACTTTGTTCTTGAAAGACCTTTCTCTTTTTTCACATTTACTCAGTGTACTCCTTAACCTTCTTTAATCTATACCATTGTAGTACTCAAGAAAACTTGTCTGTAGTATATCCATCTTGTTGTACAGCACTTTCTTCAACCTTTCAGTAAACGTGTCTTTCTTCAAACAAACATCAGGAAACTGTCAATGCTTCTGTAATTATATTCCATACGTATTACCCAGGTAACCTTCTGACAGTGCATGCTCAGAAATCCCAGCTCGATGGTATATACTGACTTAACCATAAATGCCTGAGCTGTTGTAATGAATATTCTGTCTGTCTGAGATCCAAATTTAAATCAGTATGATATAGGTGCAGTGTGTACTGCCCTTTACAACAGTCAGTATATCTGTGAGACCGTAATCTTGATGCAAGTCCTCAAGCATTTACATAATAGTTCAATCATGGAAACCTCGACACCCTCAGTCCATCTCATATTATCCTAACATGGGTGTCCATATTCCAGTTTTCCATAAATATCTCTAGGCTTTCCTTAAAATCCAGCACCTCCAACATCTTAATTATGAAATTTTCTTTTGTCATGCTTGGTAATAAATGAGCACTAGAAATCAAAACAGCAGTTACTTCCCATGTATGCCTCAAGTCAACAGCGGTTACTTCCCGTATATGCCTCAAGTCTCATACCCACGATCATCCTACATAACAATGTCCTCTAGTAGTGAGCAAGTGTGGAGAATATTATTTATTTAGCATTTTATTTATTTCTGTTTGTTAACCAGATTGGCAGACCGGTCCAAAGATCCTTTTCAGGCATGGCTTGGCCCATAACCCATTTTTTTGTAGTATAAATCATAAGTAGATTTATAATATAATGATATAATACTTCATAAGAAAGAGTATCATCTGTAGCTCAACATTTACATGCACTGATATTAGAACAGCATCAGTAATGCTATACAATTCAAGGGTCATTGATCTTACAATACTGTGGCTCTCATTCAGAGGTTAGTAGGAAAGTTGAGATATATAGTTAAAGGAAAATTCCACCCAAACGTCAAGGTTTTTCTCTCCAAAAAGAAAATTTCCTTACCTGTACGCCAACATTAAAGACTTCACGTACAGAAAAGCATAATTTAATAATCATTCCATTTATTTTATGTGTGAACTTAGTTCTGTTTTGCTTTCTTTGCTACTTTTCTCTCATTTGTTACGTTGTGAAGGCTACTAAGAGTGACAGCATAATTAGGTTACATCACGTATTATGACTACAGAGCCATGGAGAAAACAATGGCATTTGAATGTGCCTTATCAGTCACAGATTGCCAGCATCACATCTCGGAGAAATAGTGTAGCCTGGAGTCTGAACAAAAACAAGACTGTAGTTTTCAGATACAAAGGAACAAGAAAACACAACTCACATTTTTACTTACATATTTTTCTGATTACAAATTAGTTGTCTTTCCCTTTAATCAAACTCTGGAAGTAAATATTTTCGTCTAGCACTTATTTTCTATCATTATTTGATTTTTGCATTTTTCTACACTGTATTTTCTTTAAAAATGCATATTTATTGTGGTGTTTTGTTAAAGCATTTTTGCATTGAATACAGTGTTTTGTTGAAACAAATCAGTGAGTTGAGGAAGGAAAGAAGATTAACATCAAAGACTCTATTTCTAGCTACAAATATTAAATCATCTCAGCCCATGTTTATTTTTATTTTTTATTTATTTTATTTAAAATTTGTTGACCGGGGATGTCCGACTAGGTTCCACAGAGCCTGTTTTCAGCGGAGGCCCTGGGAGAAATGCTCCAGATGTAATGCCTATTAATCACAGGGGTCAGATTTCTCACATGGACACTGAACTACAATTGTACTTTTAAAAGAATGGTTATCTCAGCTACATCTTCAAGCCTGTTATTCAAAGATTCCTTAAAATGCTGTATCAGGGATGGCCATTAATAAAAATCAAAGGCTGCAAAGCGATTAAAAATGTGGATTGATGCTGACAGTCAAAAGTAGGCAGTCACACTACTGTTGTAAGCTGTTGAGAGAGAAAACCACAGTAAATGATCCATTTCTGGCTGTCCATCTAAAATGACACCAGAAGGGTGAAGGCATAGACTGTCCTATGGCAGCCCCCTTTCTGGGCATTTAGATGTATTACAAATTAGAATGGTGGTGCTGCAGTAGCTTTGTCGCCTCACAGTTAAGACGTTGCCCGTTTGATTCTCAGTTAGAGCGTCTTCTGTGTAGCAACATGCATGAATGGGCGTTCCTTCGTTGAATGTTGTGCGTTAGGCCCGGCAAACCAGTATGTAAAAATCTACTGCCAATCATTAGCGGACCGGAGTTCCGCTGTGGCGACCCCTAACTGGGAAAAGCCGAAACAAACAAACAAACAAATTAGAAAATAATAATAACTGCTTACTTTGATACCGAGACAGTTATGATGCAGAACAATTCACGTAGAAGTTACCAGTGATGATGATGATGATGATGATAATGAGTATGTTTACAAAACCCATCAGGGTTTGCTAAAGCAATCCCCATCTTCTTGCTTCTGAAAGATGCTTTTTCAAATTTTGTTTAGGTTTAGCTAGTATGATTAGGTCTCTTGCATTTGACTGGGAGGCTATTTTAGAATGTAGGGGCTATTTTCGGGAAAGCACTTTCACAGGCAAGAAGTGTGAAGGGAGAATGGTATAAAACTGTACTTGTTGAGAGGTAGCAGGGGCTATTCCTTTTCTGTAGTTTCTTTTTAAAGGTGGGCAATAGTTACTGTAGGTTAGATTAAAAATTAAAATATTCCAGACATAGGAGGCTTTGGTTGCAGGGGGTGGCAGTTGCATTTGTTGATAGTATTACACTGGTGTTCAGTACTGCGACTCAGGTGTATAAATTTCAGTATATAGTTCTCTATTTCTTTGAAGAATTGTTGAGTTTTGTGTAGACAGTAATGAGGTGACTGCTAAGGCATATTCCTATCCAGGTAAAATAAATTGATTGCTAATGTTCACTTAGTTTCTATAGTTAGGAGATGTGAGATTTTAATGCTGTAATGTGAAGTTGTTCTAGCTCGACGTTCATTCTTTGCTGATAGGTTTGGAGCCAATCCCGCGGCTCTGAGTCGGCCAATTGCAAAGCTCAAGGTCTTCAAATAGCTCGAGGCCAAGTCCCTATCCCATGAGGCACCTAGAGTTACCCCAGATCTAGTTTGCCGCTGCAACAGATCGAAGGTTCTGCATTAGCTCGAGCCAGAAAAACTTTTTTTCATACTTTACTTACTTAATATTGATATTTAGGTAGTTTTAGGTAATTTTAAATAGTTTTATAAAGCTCTTATAGCTTTTTGGTGTGTTTGCCTATATTGTATTCCCTTCCCTTAGTGTGTTTTAAATTTCTACTTGGCCTCTTCTTTTAGGCCTACTTTAAAAACATTTTTCTTATTACTAGAGTGTGTTTAGTCAGTGACCTTTTGGCATAATTTATACTAAATGGTTAGATAGTATATAGTTATTTGCTGTGTGGTGTGTTTAGCCTTAATTTTTTTCAGAAAAGGCTTGGATTTGATAATTACTGTTGAAGATTTTCCAGTTGACGCTATTTTTTGTCAGATACAGCTATTCTTTAGAATATTGAAACCAAAAACACAGGAACGACAAGCCATACTGAGTCCAAACTGCTAGTTTAATAAAAAAATATAAAAATGTATGTATTTAAAGACACACTCCCTCACATATTATAAAAAATATTTATAATACTTTTGGTTTGCTATTTACTGTATCAGTTTTTAATATTTGTAGCTAGCAGTGGTTTTTATGAGGAAGTGTGTCTTTAAATACATACATTTTATGTTGTCCGTTCTGATTGGTACAACCCATCATCTGGTACTATTTCAGTACCCTTCTATTTTTTACTGTTTAGTTGTAATCTGATTAAGTTTGCTTTACAAGCAAACGAAAAGTGCTTCATTGTACTTTATTTTATTTTATTTCATTAAACTAGCAGTTTGGACTCAGCTTGGCTTGCCATTCCTGTGTTTTTGGTTTCAACAGTCTGTTATGTGCCAGCGGATTTGGTAATTCTTTAGAATATATTGGATAAAGTTTGTTATGTCTTATAGCAGCTATCCTCTTTTTCATTGCATAGTCTGCTTATGTATTTCATATTGTGTGTTTTAGACAGACCTTTTTCTGTCACTTTAATATTTACATTAGTATTACTCTGTGTGTGTGTGTGTGTGTGTGTGTGTGTGTGTGTGTGTGTGTGTGTGTGTGTGTGTGTGTGTGTGTGTGTGTGTGTGTGTGTGTGTGTGTCAGCCTGATTATTTTTAAGGCTTTTGTTGATAATTACTGTTAAGAATTGTTTGTGATGACATTCATTTTCTCTCTGAGATTACAACGGGTGACCAAGAGATGCATTCTAAGTCAGGTTTCAGAAAGTGCCCTAAATGTGGCCAAAAGATGTCTGTAACAGACAGCCATGTAAATTGTGTGTACTGTCTAGGAGCCCTGCATTTACAGGATAGTTGTTCTATATGCCATTCCTTCTCCTCCAGAGTCCTACAGGAAAGGAAAAGAAAATTAATAGACAGAGGTTTGTTGAAACCATCCATCCAAGAAGATTTGAGCAACCAAGATGGATCCAGCAAGTCCTGAAAATTTTCTAAGATTTCTGAATCAAAGAAATCAAAAAAATCTTCGACTTTGGCTCCACTGACATCGGAACCGACAGTCCTTTCCTTTCAGAGCCGGTCTCCAGTCTTGGAACCAGTATCCGAAACTCCTAAAAGTCCATTATTACAGTCAGTACCAGCTTCGGTGCGCTCATCTCGATCCTCTATCAGCCTTTTTGATCTGGATGTGGATCATGTGGTGCAGAAGCTGTTATTGGCACCGGCCTTGGCAAAAATTTTATCAGCTCCAACCCAAATGGCTTTGGAGCCGAACACCTGTACACCAGTTCAAACTGTTCTTCCTCTGAGCCATGCTGGTCCTTCGGAGCCAGAGGAGTAAAACCTATTGATTGTGCAACCCTCGGAGCCAACACCTGCTCCAGTGTAGTTTGCTATGTTCACTCTGACATCCTCTGTGCCAATTGAGGACTCTAGGAGCCGACACTCTCTAGTCAGGACTGGGGAGGATAGTCGGACTGACTTGGTTCCGACTCTGCCTCTTGGGGCTTCAGCTCGGATGAGCTCGGCTCCTACCTCTGGTTCAGAGCCCACTGTCCCAGTACCGGGGGTATCGATGGGTTCTTCAGCTCCGTCAGTTCCCTCGCATCAGAGCAGAGGTGCTTTTGATGACATGATGAGAATCATGTCTCCTAAGACATCCCCGACCTCAGGTCTGGCTTCCTCCTCCCCTAAAGCACCTGTGTCTGCTTCTGCCTCACACATCCTGACCAAGCGTAGAGACCCAGAGCCTCAGGAAGCCCCATTTGGGTGGCCCTTGCTCTTCCGAGACCTCAACAGAAGCTCCCACTGATCAGGTTCCCAGGAAGAGGGTTTGTAAGAGGAAACATATAGAGTCCCCCCAGGAGTCTCTAATATCTGATACTGACTTGGATGAGTCAGAAGGGTCCCCACGGTCCCCCTCTGAAGATATATAATTCACCGAGATACTTGAAATCCTGAGACAGAGGGGTGACTGGCAGTCCAAAAACCCTACTGATGATGAGTCAGTTCTCCTGAAGGCTTTTGTGTCTCAGTCCTCCACCTCTTGGGTGTCTCCTCCCTTCGATGAGCTGATGCAGCTGGTCTCACGAAGGGTGTGGGAGACTCCGGATACTATGGAGCCTGTCCCTAGGAGGCCTAATAAGTTAATTTCTGCCCCCCTTGACAAATCTTTCTTGACAAAAGGTGTGCCAGTTGATGCCATGGTGGTGGTGGCAGCCACCAAAAAGGAAATGTCTGAAACTTTCTCATCTATCCATCCTCTTAACGGAGACTCCAGGATCATGGATAGATATGGGAAGCCCATGTTTAGTTCAACGACTTTTGCTCTTCGTTCGCTCAACTATTTAACCCATTTTACCAGATTACAAAGAGATCTCCTTAAAGAGCTGTAGATACTCTTCAGGGTACAGTAGCTGCAGGAGCTACTGACAGACTTGTCACCCAGCTTGCTACCCTCATTTCTATAGTAAACTCATCCATGCGCCTCATTTCATATGCAGCTGATGGAATGAGTAGGGCAGCGGGTACAGGAGTTGCTCTTAGGAGACACTCCTGGATGCGCTTGTGTTCCTTCGCGGAGACCTTCAAGTCATCCTTAGTGAATACCCCCTTTGATGGCTTGTCCCTTTTCGGGCCTAAAGTGAAGGAAACCTTAACCAGGTGTGAGCAGGATGGAAAGACTCTGTCTGCCATCGGGGTCCATTTTTCCACCCATACCAGACTCTACCCTAAGAGTCAAAGGGGAGGAAAAATGTGGTTCTGAAAAGCGCAAGGAGCCTTTCAGGACACACGTGGTGAACCCCTCTCCAGAGGCAGAGGAGGGGGCAATAATGGAAGATGCTGCCCTCACGGTAGAGGGGGTCCGCAACACCAGGGCGACAGAGATCACTTTTTTGGGAAGCCCTACCAACACTCTGGAAGGGAGGCCAGTCTGTCCTGCTCTGGAGGCAGTTGGGGGTCGCTTAACTTTGTACCCAGATGCCTGGTTCAAAATAACAAAAGACAGCTGGGTACAAAGTATCATTTCCAGAGGATACTTCATCCCATTCACCACACATCCTCCACCCATAAGAAAAATCCAGGACGTTCCATCCAGTTACAGGGAACAAGCAACAATAGAGGTCCAAACGTTGCTAATAAAAAGAATCATCCAACCAGTCCCAGCAGACCAGGCAAGATCCGGAACTTACTCAAGATTCTTTTTCGTTCCAAAAAAGACGGGGGACTGGAGACCCATATTGGACCTCAGCAGACTGAACAGATCTGTAAAGAAAGAGAAGTTCCGGATGGTCATGCTTCAGTCTATACTCCCCTTCTTAGGGAAAGACAATTGGATGTGCTCGATAGATCTCAAGGATGCGTACTACCACATAAAAATGGCCAGGCCATCCAGGGATCATCTGCGCTTCTGGTTGGGAGCCAATCATTATCAGTTTCGAGCCCTGCCCTTTGGCCTCACTACAGCCCCCAGAGTGTTCACCAAATGCATGGCAGTGGTCATGGCTCACCTGAGGTGTTTAGGATTCCAGGTGTTTCTGTACCTAGATGATTGGCTCCTTGCCACCACCACCAGGCATCAACTCATTCAGGCCAGGGAGTCCACTCTGTCACTCTGCAATCAACTGGACATTACAATCAACTCAGAAAAATCTGCCTTGTCACCATTGCAGCATATCGTTTTTATCGGAGCAGAACTGGACACCACCACCACCACACTAAGACTTCCAATAGAAAGAGTCTTTCTTCTCCATCAGCATGTCAGCATTCTGATATCCAAAGACAAAGCACGAGCATCAGAAGTTTTGAAATTGTTAGGCCTGATGGCAGAAGCAATTCTAGCCATATCACTAGGTCATATGCACATGCAGATACTACGATGGCTGTTGTTCACTCAATGGTTTTACCAAGGGCTTCCCATGTCTCACATGATAATGATCATGAATTCCTGCAAAAAGGATCTTCAGTGGGGGTTGACCTTACTTCATGTTATGATAGGACACCCATTTGCACCCCCTCCAATGGCCACAGTGACCATGGATGCTTCCCTGATAGGGGGGGCATTTTCAGGGAAAGACAGCCCAAGGCACATGGACCAATCAAGAGACACATCTGCATATCAATGTACTAGAGATGAGAGCAGTACTTCTGACGTTGCAGTACTTTCAGGACTCTCTTCCTCAGTACAATTGTGATTCAGACAGACAACATGTCAGTGGTCTGGTATTTGAACAAACATGGAGGAGCTAGGTCTTACCCTCTTTGTCGCGAGGCTCTGAGTATGGAAGTGGGTTATTTCCACCCAGCGCTTTCTGTTGGTAATGCACATCCTGGGGAAATCCAATGTGATAGCAGATAAGTTGAGCAGAGCAATCTTGTTACCCCACGAGTGGTCCCTCAAGATGGAAATAGCAGACACGATATTCCACAGGTGGGGCCAGCCTTGCTGCGACCTTTTTGCCAGTCACATGAACATGAAATGCAGAAGCTACTTCGCCCTGATTCTCCCTCTGGGAAAAGCCCCAAGGGATGCACTCATACATGATTGGCCTCCGGGTCTCCTCTATGCATTTCCACCAATCCTGTTGATACCCAAGGTTCTACAGAAAGCAAAAACCCTGGGAAGGACCATCATTCTAATAGCCCCTGATTGGCCTCATCAGATTTGGTTCCCCTTCCTTCGACATCATCTTTTGGAGGAACCTTGAATTCTGGACCCAGTTCCAGACCTTCTGATGCACTCAGGAGAACTTCATCCCTCTCTGCAGTCCCTGAAACTGACAGCTTGGCTGCTCCAATTCCCATCATAGCCAGGTTCCATAACCTTTCCAATGAGACAAAGCAAATTCTCTTATCCTCTCATAAATCTTCTACGTGGAAGCTATATCTTAGCAAATGGAAAAAAATTTCTATATGGGCCTCTAAAAAAAATATTAATCCTTACCAAGCCCCTATAGCCTCCATTTTAGAGTTCTTGACTATGATTTTAAACAAAGGAGCTGCAGCAGCAACAGTTCGTGTTCAACTTGCTCCCATTTCTAATTTTCATCTTGCATTTGAAGGATTGAATATTATGTCACACAAGTTATCCAAAGCCTTTCTCAAAGGGACCATTCATAATAGACCACCTGTGAAATCTCCCTATTCTCCATGGAATCTACATTTTATGCTTTCCCGCATAATTCTTCTGCCATTTGAACCAGCTTCCTCATGTGACCTCAAATTTTTGTCATGGAAAACCATCTTTTAGTGGCTATTACTTCTGCCCACAGAGTGTCAGAGCTTCAGGCTTTATCCATCAAGCCTCTTTATTTTATATTCCGTGCTGACAGAGTCTCACTTAGAACAAACCCCTCTTTTTTGCCCAAAGTTTGCACTGAAACTAATCTCAACCAAATTATTGATTTGCCAGTCTTCTTCCCCAACCATTCAAACAGTTTAGAGTACATGCTGCACACATTGATGTTCACAGACAGCTCAGATTTTATTTGGATAGAACAAAAGATTTCAGGAAATCAGACCAGCTTTTTGTTTAATTTTCAGACTCTAGGAAGGGTAGACCAGTGGCTAAAACAACTCTTTCTAGATGGTTATCTGATTGTATCACTTTTGCTTATTCAGCTGCTAACATGCCTTTATAGCATAACATTAAGGTTCACTCATTCAGAGCTGTTTCTATATCCTCTGCCTTTTCTGCCAGACTTCCTATTGATAACATTTGCGCAGCAGCCACTTGTTCAAAACCTCATACTTTTATCACTCATTACAAAGCTGACAGGGCCTACTGCGGTGGTGGTGCTGCAGTAGCGTTGTTGCCTCACAGTAAGACATTGTCCTGTTCAATTCTCAGCTAGAGCATCTTCTGTGTGGAGACATGTGTGAATGGGCATACCTTTGTTGAAGGTTGTGCATCAGGGCCGGCAGCTCGGCACATAAAAAGCTACTGCCAATCATTAGCAGACTGGAGTTCCACTGTGGCGACCCCTAACCGAGAAAAACTGAAAGACACAACAACAACAAAGCTGACAGGGCCTCCTTTGGATCCACGGTCCTGAGAAATATACTCCCGTGAGCCACCTGAGGTTGATGGTGCTTGGGACGCTACCCATCAGTAAAGAATGAAGGGCGAGATAGAATAACATCACATAAACAAGTTATGTACTTACCATAATGTTCCATGTGAGTTGTTCATCTCATCTTAATTCTTACTTCCCTCCTTCCTACCCCCTCCTGGGCTGTTACATGACCGAGATGCTGGATACATCCTGGTTGCTCAATCCTTCTATACCCTTTCTTGGGAGTGAAAGAATGACATATGGTATTATTATCTGCAGCAAACAAGATCTGAGGTAACACTAGGTGCATCATGGGATAGGGACTTGGCCTTGAGCTATTTGAAGACCTTGAGCTTTGCAATTGGCTGACTCAGAGCCGTGGGATCAGCTCCGAACCCGTCAGTAAAGAATGAAGGCGAGATGCACAGCTCACATGGAACGTTATGGTAAGTACATAACTTCTTTTTTAGTTGGTCCAGGACCTTTTGTTCTTGTAATTCAACGTGTAAAAAAGGAAAGCTTTTGATCAAGTGTTAGTACTACATGTTTTGCTGAGTTATGACAGATATATATTATCCACAGGGGTTAACTAGTTAAATGAGTGTATTTCTTCCAACTCTTCACAGAATACCCATATATTTTACCAAAAATTTTAGTGTATTTAAACAAATTTTGTTTTCATGTAGCCAGTTCCACAGCAGGGAGAAGTCATTTAAAAGAGCTAAATTAACCTGTCTGGCACACCTTCCGGATTATGCAATTACAGTGTCTTCAGCATACAGTAAGCCATTTATGTTTGGCAGTTCATTGGATAGATCATTAACAGAGTGAAAAGAGTAAAGGGCTAAGTCCAGAGCTTTGTGGGAACCCTGAGTGCTTTTACTTTAATGGAGGTGAAAATAAAGGCTTTATTTATTAGTTAGTCCTTAAACCAACTACAAACTTAAGAATAAAAGCTACAGTGTTTATGATTCTGCAGAAAAATGTGATGGTCTGTTATCTCAAGTGCCTTTTTGAGGGTATGACACAGTCAGAAGAACATTTTTAATGGTGTTACATATTTCATTTTTAAGCCAGCATATTGCACTTAGAGTATTATATTTTGATCAAAAACATGTTGTTATGAGAATATTTTGTATGAATACATTCTAATATTTGTAGAGCAGCTTTTCAAAACATCTTTATTAGGGGGCCAAGTTTGGGTACAAGTCTTTTGTCAGATGCATTGTTGTTGAAGGCATCTTTGCAAATGTGTGTATTACTGCATGTTTTAAAGACTGTGGTAAAAATTGTGAAGTAGGTGAGAAGGTATGCATAATGTGTCATTACTGAGAAAAAGTATTATTGAGTGAATTATGTGGAGCTTAGGTAATAGCTTTAAAACAGAAGGTTTAGCGATTGGTTATTTGATGTAAAGGCTTATCAGGTGTAGGTAAGTGGGTGTTAATGAATGTTTTGTTTGTGTGGTGAGGGGCTAAGATGCTGTATCTTATTTCATTAAGTGTTTCATTTGTAATATGGTTCTGTCATTTGGTTTTATGGAATATTTTGGGTAGATTACTTCTTTGATAGTTTTTCAGAAGAGTTGTAGTTAACAAAGAAGTGCTTGGTCTGACATACAGTATTCAATTTCTTTGTTTATTTACTACTATTGATTCAAGTGATTTGTTTTCAGTTCTGGTAATTGTTACACTTAGTTATATTGTATGGGTCCTTTCTCTCTTCTATCCAGGCTGTTTTTCTACTTATTAATTGCTGAAATAGTTGAAGGTATCTGTGTTGGTTTGTAATAGAAAGCTTTTGCTGTGTAATATGACATATATTATAGAATCTTTCCAGTGCACAGGTAGACTTGGTGACATTTTATAAAGGTGACCAATCTGAAGTGGTTAATTCTGTATTTACAGCGTCTTCAGAGGGCTCTGTAATGTTACACATTCACTTGCAAATGTGGGGGTTTAAATGTTTTTAGTGACCACATAGAGAAGGTGGGGTTCTGATCTCTTAGGCTGTTGGAGAGAATGGCTAGTGTTTTGCTGTGCCAGGTAGAGTAGTTTCATAGTTTCATAGTATAGTACTAGGCTATCTGCCCTGGGGCATTTGTAAGCCTAGCCATAGTGATGTGGCTTTTTCCACCCCATGAAATGGTACAAAAATGTACAGAATAAATCTAGAATACTGTGCCTCTTTCTAGTAGTGACACAGTGAAGGTCCCCTTATATAATAGAATTAGTTTACTGTGCCCCTGTCTAGCAGTGACACAGATGTGACCCCTGGGGTATAGTTTCATTTAAACAACTTCTGCAAGGTTCAAACCCATGACCCTGCATACCATAGACAAAGTGATTTACCACTAAGCCATGTCAAATATTGGTTGTTGTATCTAATATGTAGGTTTTTATGTCATTCTGTTGTCTGATTCCTTCTTGAAGTAGTTGGGTTAAGTCAAATTCATTTTGCAGCCTTTCAAGCTTTGGCTTTATGTGGCTGTTGCACTGTACATTAGCATCACCATCCATGCTAAGTTTGTGATACTGAGCTAAATGAGATATCTCTTGGACTTCTTTCAACTCTGTTAATGAAATCGGGGGGCACAAAGTGTGGTTATTTAATATTTTTGGATGGTCCCACAGATAAATCATTCCCTAGAACCAGCTGGGATCCTTGTCATAGGTTCATAGGTAGGTACTAGGCTATTGGCCATAGGGCCTATATAAGCCTAGCCAAACGGTACCCTGGCTTTTGCCACCCAAGAAAATTATTTTCCTGGATTACATTTATTTATAAGTATTGGTGAAAGCCTAGCATGTGTACACGCAAGCTTGAGATATTCACAACTCTGTTTAAATTTAGGACCAGTCCTGATTAATGAGAAGATGGGATACTCTTGAGTTATGATTGATTATAACCAGAAATTATCCTTAAGCCATGATTCAGTAAAGCTCATCATTTTCATTTGATGTTGGGATAATTGGATTTCAGTTTATGCCCACTTGTTATTGATGCTGTATTCATTTAGGCATGCAGTGGATGCATCTTTATCCTTTGTATGCATTTAGGCATGCAGTGGATGCATCTTTATCCTTTGTATGCATTTAGGCATGCAGTGGATGCAGCGTTATCCTTTGTATGCATTTACGCATGCAGTGGATGCACCTTTATCCTTTATATGCATTTAGGCATGCAGTGGATACATTGTTATCCGTAGTATGCATTTAGGCATGCAGTAGATGCATCATTATCCTTTGTATGCATTTAGGCATGCAGTGGATACATTGTTATCCTTTGTATGCATTTAGGCATGCAGTAGATGCATCATTATCCTTTGTATGCATTTAGGCATGCAGTAAATGCATCATTATCCTTTGTATGCATTTAGGCATGCAGTGGATGCATCTTTATCATTTGCATGCATTTAGGCATGCAGTGGATGCATCTTTATCCTGTGTATGCATTTAGGCATGCAGTGGATACATCTTTATCCTTTTTATGCATTTAGGCATGCAGTGGATACATTGTTATCCTTTGTATGCATTTAGGCATGCAGTGGATGCATCATTATCCTTTGTATGCATTTAGGCATGCAGTGGATGCATCTTTATCCTTTGTATGCATTTAGGCATGCAGTGGATGCATCTTTAACTTTGTATGCATTTAGGCATGCAGTAGATACATCTTTATCCTTTATGGCAATGCTTTTTGGGGGGTATTGATTGCACTATGATTAATATCATGAGTTGGTCAAAGGTTTAGGTAAATATTTCCTGACAGCGTTATTGAGATGGAAATAGTAATTAGTATAATTTTTCAGTTTTTAACAATGGCTGGGGCTGATGCATTTCCTTGGAGGAGATGAGTTTTAGAGTGTTTTCAGTTTATGAAAAGTAGAGATGGTTTTAAGTTTGCTCACCATGCTGGCAATTTTATAGGTATGAACAGTGTTAAGGATTGGGCATGATGATCTGTACTGTTTCTGCAACTGTGGGTACAAATGTCAGTGAGGATTAGAAGTAAAAAAGCAGCACAAGATAAAATTAGCTTTCTGTGCTGGGCCATTTTGTGACAGGACAAAGATGTGTTACATTGGAAACAAAGCAATGACACACACTTCAACTGGTAAAATTTTTTCGGTGTGTGGATATAGTAAATGATTCTGTGATACCTGTTGGACTGATGTTGAATTTCAGTTGACATTGGAATATGTACTGTCTGTATGTTCTTCGTATTTCTTGCTGGTTGTTCTTGTCTTTATGTGTTAAATTAGGTCTGTGACGTAACATCGACATTACGGAATGTTGAACTGCATATGAGCAATACCAAATTATCGATGTTCTGCAACATCAAAAAGTAAAAAACACCAAAATTTGTGTTTTTGCATAGGGGGCAATCTCCCCTGCATCCCTGACACCCCCTGCAAATTATATGTACCAGCTTCAAGTTCACACTACTTTGGGGAAAAGGATAAATTTGCCAATCACCATTATAACTTGATCTCAGTACAAACACTTAGAATTTTCAGAAAATTGATCATATAAACATGATCATGTGCAGGTTGACATTCTGTAATGTCAATGTTATGAAATACTCCCATTAAATTACACGTACTATTTGTAATTTCCAATACAATTATTTCACAGGCATAAAAGTAGCTGGTATAACAGTTTGTTAAAAATCTAAACTGGTATCTGCCCTTGTGCCACTTTAAGAAGATGAGATGTGTGCTGTTGTGCTAATGTGAGTGTATAAATGGAGTCCCTGGGGTGACATGGGGATGGAGGTGGGAGAGAGCAAAGTGAGCTACCAGTGAAGAGCTGCATGACTTAATCAGTTTATGCGCATGCAGAATTATTAGTTACTTTTAGCACTAGTAAGTAATGCAATGAATGCTTTTAAGTTGCATGAGTTTTCATCTAGACTTTCAGTGCAGTTGAACTGGATTGCACTTTTGTATAAACTCTTTTATGTTTATTACAAATGTTAATTTGTTTGGGTTGCTGCCCAGGCATGACTTAAGGGCAATGATAGACCATCCTTATAGCATTAACAGGCATCTATTCTAAAGAGGCCAGACTCATTAGTATACACAGGAATCATACCATGATCCAGAGGCTATGGTGACTGAAAAAGAACAAAGGGGTTAACAGCTGAGCAGGTAGTGTTGCTAGTGTCAGAGGAGGAATCCTACATGGAGTATACTCCCTTAAATCCACAACTGCATATACTGTTCATTTAAACCTGATGCAGCAGGACATTGGCACAGTGAAGTTACAATACTTGCAACAACCAGAGAGAGAAATGTTGTGCCCTTGTAATCAGATCTCCAGTAATATTGTGCTGCACAAGTTATTTAATGAGTTAATATACTTTGTACTATCACATTTATTAGCTGTGTGTTTTAGTCATTGCATTTTTGATATGCTGCATTCACCCAGCTTGTTCCTCAAAGAGGGGATATTTACAGACAGAGTTCCAACCAGTTCCTTGCCTCAAATTAATCCTAACAGTAAAACGCATAAATAGCATCCTTCATGTGAGCCCATGAAACCACTACCTTATTGAAGTGCAATTAAAATCCATGTAAGTTATAAAAGATTGTTCTCACACCTGTGCATCTTTCAGCCCTGAAAACTGACGCTTCTCCAAATATCCAGTAGCCTTTCATTAAGGCCACATATTCTTACACAGCTAAGTAGTTTTCCTGTAATGCTGCTATCCATGGTTTCAATAGTCTTAAGTAGCCCAAAACTTTATACTGGTTAAGGAGGAAAGTTAGTCCATTAACATTCCATAATGCACTACCCATACTTTTCCTAAAAGCAATGTATTCACCATTCCCCATCCTTGGTGTATATTTATTTATTTCTTTGTTCACTTATTTTGTTAACCAGGACATAGCACGGATGCACATGGATGTTTATCAGACTCAGCCAGGGAGTGCTGCCTGTTTAAATAACTTGTTCATCGTCACTAAGAAGGTATCTGGAGACTGAGAGAATCATTTCCTGAGATACAGAAAGTATTTCTGCTTGTATAACCAAAAAATTGTAGAACAGATGCCTTAGTAGTAAACAAAATCACCCCACTGAGCGTTTGTGAAGCCAATAAACAAAAATAACAAAATCAGCAATGCAGAACTGCTTCATATTAACATAACTCTTAACATAATCATAAATACAAAGAAAAAAGTAACTTTACCCAATTAAACAGGCAATCATGCCCACAGTTATCCACTGATATTCAAAATTACTGTCGCATAAGTCTCCCAAAAAGGGAATACACATAGTCCTGTACTGTTGTACCCCATGCCCTACTTGTCCACAGTTACATTTCAGTAACGGTCCATCATTTGCCTTACACCATATTAAATAACCGCTAACCTAATACATTGTCATTTAAGACATTTGTCATTGGAAAATTCTTCAGCAGTAGCCTTACTTTTATCAGTCTTCTTATAGCATCAAGCTGAATTCCATCAGTAATAATAATAGATACAATCTCAGGTCAAATACCCTTTACTGTATAGGTATATCCTCAACTCTCCCATGACACCACATCCCTAGTTCTGCCGTTGTAGTACATGTCAGCATATTAGCAATTATTCAGTAGAAAAAAACATTGTGCTTTGTGCATTTTAAAATACTGTTTACAGCACCATTATAATTGCCTACACAGCATCATCATCTTTGTCACATATCTTGCTCTATTTAATTCTGCTCCATTCAACATACTAAGAGCTATGACCCTGGATTACACAATGTACACTACTAAAATGAGATTACATACCAATTTGCCTCAGTTGCTTGATTTCCCACTATGTCCCATTCCTGGCTGATCCAGTGTTGTTGTGCAGATTAAAAAAATGAATCAGCACTTATTCAGTAAACAAAGATAGTACAGTTATGTATGTTAAACTTACCATAACATTAGATGTTCAATAATAACTGCTGCAGTAGCCTTAGCTATATGGGTTATATCCTGCCGAGGATATAACAGATAGCCAGCTTCTAAAGCTTCAGGACACTTTCTATGAGAATAAACTATCGGGCAGCTCAAAGTGAGCTGACTAAAAGACAAGTCTGGGCACAAATCCCCTCAGAGCTTTCCTGCCAGCAGAGAAAGAGAGTCTATGCCCTGAAAGGACAATGCTAGGAAGAACAAAAAACAAATATCCAGATCCTGGCATAAAAAATGCATTAAAAAACGAGGGGAAAGATTGGGGAGGGGGGAGAACAATTGGCCCTGAATGGGTGCTTTTTTTGTTGTTGATACCAACTGAAAACCTTTTCCATTTGCTAATGTATGATTTTCCTAGAAGCAGGTTTTCTTCCCTCCATTAGTACCTACTGCATGTCCTCAGTAAACAGGTGACTAAAATGAATTAAGACTATCATGCAGGCAGACAGTCAGTTGAAGATGGTTGATGCTGGGCTATATCAAACATCCCTGTGAGTAGTTCTAGCCTGTGAGTAAGCTTGTGGTAATTGCCCACTGCCATTTTCAAAAGAAGAGAGAACAGTGGTTGCCTAGGCCAGAAGTGAGTCACCACAATGATCCTGCAGGAGACTTCTGAAGTTTAAAAGTTCCATGGATATTTGGAAAGTGTGGAAAAGCATGCAGAAATATTCCTGTCCGAGGGAAAAAAAATTGTCTTTCAGGCTTTCTTGCATGGAGTCCTGGAACAGAATCTTGCCAGTTCATTGTTCAGAAAGGAGGCAAAGAGGTCTACTTGAGGAACTCCCCACAGATGGGTCAAATCTTTAAAGACCCCTGATCAAGTTTCCATTTGTGAGGGTCTGCCCTTGCCCTGCTCAGCCTGTCTGCCACACAGTTTTGCTCTGACAGAATGTGGGATGCCAGCAAAGTAAAATTATGCTGAGAAGCTGTATCCCAAGCTAACATGGCTAGTCTTCAAAGGGGGTATGACTTGGTACCCCCTTGCTTATTGATGTACCACATGACTGTGGCATTGTCTATAACCACTTTCTGGGGACCAAAGTTGGTTCTGAGAGCTGAGTGCCTTGTTCTGGGCAAGCATCTCCTTGATGTTTATGTACTTGCATCTGTCCTTGATATCCCAAACCCCCTGCAGTTTTATCCCCCCTGAAACTGCTCCCCAAGCAAAATCTTAAGTGTCTGTGGTGACTGACTGCTTTGAAGCAGGGAGGGGAGTCCTGGATTTATGGATAACTGTTGTCTCCATCAAAAGATTTATTTTCTGACAACCACCAGCACTGGGATGTGAAAAGATAAAGGGTGTTGATGCTGGGACCAAACTGATTTCAGATACCACTGTATCTTTCTGATGTGGAGTCTTGCCAGGGATATCATGAGAATCACAGATGCCATGAGACCTAAAAGCCTGAGCTATTCCTTTGAAGTGAATGAAGGCTGAGTGGAAAACCTTGGAAACAGATCTAGATAAAAATCATTTTTTCCTGTGGATGAAAAGCTCTTTGAACTGAGGTGTCTAGTTAACACCACAGATACACAATCCTGTGTGAAGGTATCACAAAAGACATTTGAATGTTGTCTTGGAATCCCAGCTTGTGTAAGAGATCTCTCATTTGAGAGAGAGAGGGAGAGATTCCTTGCACTTTAAAAAGAGTCTGCAATGATAAGCAAGTCATCTAAATATGGAAAAACGTGGACAGCCATGTAGCCTGCAAAGAGCTACAACTGGAGCTAGACATTTTATGAGCACCCTTGGTGCAGTAGATAGTCCAAAGCATAAGGCAGAGAACTAATAATGTGATCCAGACTCACAAAACCTTAAGAAATGTCTGAAGCCTGGATTAAAAGGGATGTGATAAGTATCTTTTAAGCCTAGTGTTGCCATGAAATTTGCAAGAGCAAGAAGTGTTAACAGGTTGTAAAGTGACATCATTTTGAATCTGGGTACTATCACACGCAGGTTTAGGAAACAAAAGTTCAGGACTGGTTTACAAGCATTTTCTTTCTTTGGCACTAGTAACATCCTTGAATAAAAATGACCCTTCCCCACCTGGGAAGGAGGAACTGATTTTGTCACTCCTTGGGACAGCATGCTATAAAGAACCAGTGGAAATAAGAGTCTGATCTTGAGGATGAGGAATGACCTCCTGGAAAGGAGGAATTTCCTCTCACTGCTATCTGTAACCTTGATGAATAATTTTCAGGACCCATGTGTCTGAAACAATCTATTGCTAATGAGAAAAATGGAGATTCAGACTTTCTGGAAAAGAAAAAAAAGGGGCCAGGGAGGGAGGTGGTCACAAGGTCTCTTGAACAGTCATTCAGACTTGTTGGACTGTCCTTGGTTTGGGGGGGAGGGTTGAGACTTCTTTTTGGAACCCTCTTGCCATTTCTTTTTAGACTTCTGTTTACCTGTATTTTGTTGAGACTGTGTACTCTCTCTCTTTTTCTTTTGGAAAAATTGGAAAGGAGATAGAAAATCTCTAAAATTTGGAAAAGGAGGGCTAAAAAAATTATTACTGGATCAGCTTGCCCCTTTCATCACACTTTTTGATCATGTCTGCATCAGAGGGACCAAACACTAAATGTCTATCCAAGGGAAAATTTAAAACCTCCTTTTTAACATCATCTAGGATGTTCTGAGAACACAGCCATGCAAACCTCCTCAAATCAACACCAGTGGCCATAGCCCTGGAAGAAGAATCATCAGAGTCATATACACACCACAAACAATGAGTAGTGACCTGTGCTATAGAAGAAACTAAGTTATTTAAAGCAGATTTTTCCTAACAAGAAAAAAACTGCAGATAACACATTCCTCTTACTTTCACAGTTTCTCAGAGCAAACTTTAACATGTAAGCCTGACAATTCAAAATTCTGAAAATCAAAGTTGCAGAAGTATATACTTTTTCCTGGTTTACAATTAGATTTGAAAACTGCAGTTGATCAATTGTGACAGCGTCGACTTGCTGTTTTCCAAGAGGCAGTTTTGTGAACCCAAATACATCGACTACACTACATCGCATGGGTAGTGTAGTTTGAGTATTTGAGTTCGGAAAATTGAGTGATCGCAGTTTAGTGATGAACAGGGAATTAACCATTTCCTCACTGTAGTATGATCTTGGAGTTGGTATATATCATTTGTAGGGGTGTGGGGGGAGCAGGAGGGCTTGCCCCCTACAAAATTGTAAAAGTGATATACTTTTGACTCTAGAGTGTCACAGTACATTATGGTGCATAGCTTGGGTGACTTGACACCACCTCCTGCTATGTTGAATGCATTGAACTACTGGAGTCATTGTATTCCGTTTCAAGTTTCCTGCTTGTTTGCTGTTGCAATTTTCAAGATATTATTTCAACATTAAGGTCAATCCACAGATGCAGTTTTAAGGTTTCAGTAATAAACCCTTTTTCCCATATCTGTCAATAATTTTGCCATCCTTATCAGAAAGTATAAGCTTGGCATTAACTAAGTGCTTGGCAACAGTGGGATCAACTAAAGCTGTAGCTGTTGGATCAGATTTGGGAATAGTGTATTAAAATTAAAATTCTGAGGAACTTTACACATCCTGTCTGCTTTTTAGGGACAGCTGGCTGACTATCAGGAAAATTGCAGGCAGTAACATACACGTCCTCTAAAGCAGACAGAACAGGAGGAACATGTATATGTTCTGGAAAATCCTTCTGTAACAAGTTAGTGTTTTCTGAGGGACTGAGAAACCTTAGTGTTCTCCTATTGAAAACACTGACACTTTCTAGCAATAGTCTCAAAGAAAGAGAAACTCCCATAGGGAGAATCAGAAACAGAGCTCTCCTGAGTCTGAATCAGAAATCTGAGGGAAAAACCCTGAATCCATTTCTGCATTTCCTCTATAGTTTTAGAATCTTGAATCTCTTTAGGAAAAGAGGTATCCCTCTTTCATTTACCAGAAACTACTTTATAAAAAGGATCAATAGTCTGAATTAAATCCTATTTACCTAGTAAACTGCATCTATCTAAAGAAAATTGAGGAGCAGTAGAAATATGCTTGATTTTCTATTTCTTTTTACTGAAAAAATGGTGCCAGCTGTGTTTCTAATGACAACAGCAGCAGCAGCTTCCCCAGGGATGGGCACAGCATTCTGACATAACTGAGAAGTCTTCCCTGTTCCCCCTACCAGGACTGAGAAGAGTGGCTCTCCCTTGCCCACTTAGGGCACCCCCAACAGCTACAGAAGATTTGGCTAACCCCTGGTCTATAGTGGCTGTAGGTGCTACACCAGAAGAATCTGTGATAAAATATGAGTGATCCAGGGTACAACAAATGGCCACAGCAGGGTCACCCACGTGTGGCTGAGGCAAATTGCTAACCTGCTGTGGTGGCGAAGGTTGTTTGCTTAATTTTTTTTCTTTTTGTGGCTGAAAAAAGGATTGACAGTGGTACCAGTAGTCTGTTCCATGGTCAAGCCAAAAGTTGTGCCTCTTTCCTGATGAAGACAAGCAACAATTGTCGGTAAACACCATCAGTCTACAAAAGTTATATTTTTGACAGAAAAATACAATAAAAAGCACTTTAAAATACTATGCCAACCCAAAAAAGTAAAATGAAAACAAATTGTCAACAGAAAAAATGTTTTCAGTTACTTTAGTACACTTTTAAAGTGACAGAGTGCTCCTTTTAAATGTACTTTACAGGCTTGAGGCAGCCCAGTAAAACACACTTCTAGTTTTGAAATAACGTTCCTGAAGAGGAAAGTAATGAAACAGCAACTTAAGAAAATGGATGTTTTTCCCCAAAGGGAACTTAATCTGCCCAACAAAGGAAAGCACAAACCAACCTTCAATCCTTGAAAGCCTCAGAGGAGTGTAATGTTTGGCGGTAGTAAAGTTCCAAAGGGCTTTGCTCCCAGTCTTGTCTTTAGTCAGGTCATCTTCAGTTGTTTGACAATTTGAGCACATGGAGGGTTCCGTGAAGCTTTGTAAGCCATCTGGCTGTTATATCCCAGGCAGGATATATCTCATATAGCTAATGCTGCTGCTGCAGTGATCAATATGATGAACATCTTCCTGCTTTGTATGACATTAGAATGACACTGTATTGGTAATCAATGTAACGTCCAATACAACAGTTAATTTATTAATAACCAAAAGAAACTCTTCCATTTGTCTTCACAAGGAATGTGTTTTATCATAAAAGCAGTACAGCACTTTGTTCTATAACAACAAACATATTTTATCAAAGCTGTTAAAACCATTCTCAACTTTACTTTAAAACTAAGAATCAATTGTGTGAGCAGCATTAGACGAAAATCGGAAAGTAAAATTAGCTACACAAAAACTTAAAGTGATAAAACAATTATACTGTGTGTTTGTATCATTATAGATACATAAACCTATAAACAGTATTCTGAAGGTTTTAGTTTCAACACTGACAATATAGAAGCAATGCCATTAATTCCTGGAAACTTTATGGCATTGACTCTAAGTTGTCACAATAGGTGATCTCATTCAAGCCTGCATTTCCAGAGACCTCCCCTTTGAAAACTAATTTTTCTAATAAAAAAAAAACACAAATCATTTGTAGCTTGGGCAAATAAGTGAATGCTTAAATAGTGCACTGCTAGCATTCCCCTTCTTAAGTTTTGTAACATGCTAAAAATGCTTTCTTTAAGGCAGCACTCCATTTGCCTTATGTAATATGCATTGCAGAAAGACGCTGTGCAAGGCATACTACTGTGTTGCAGTTGTATCTACCAGGACAAGGGATTGTCCTCTGATAGTTTTTAACTTGAGACATCTGTTGTGTCTTAAATACAGCTACATTATCTGCACTTACCACATTTGGACATTTTTCCATTGTGAGTGACAGAAATATCTATCTGATGTAGTGTCTATTATGGTCTTGATTTTACATGCCTCTTTATAAACAAGTGCCTTTTCACAGATGGAGTTTGCAATCTCACAGATCTGTTCTGAATCCATTGAAACAGATATGATGAAAGAGTCAAAAGGCCTAGTTCGAACACTGCAATGTGAACCCGATGTCCTTTAGAATGGGTTTCTAAACCACACTTCTTACACTAATAACTGCAGGTGCCATCTCATTAATAGGTTAAATTTCATATTGTCTGTTGATGTGCATGCTTTTAAGAACAGACATTTCTGGTAAAAGTGCACTATCCTTGTGAATAATTGAGTATAGTCTTATCATTTGCCCTTCTACAAGGCTGTGCATCTGCTGAAAAGGATGGCAGCTGGTATAGTGAAGCTAAGTGTTAAGAAAGGTTGGTTTGTGATACAAGGAAGACTGAAAACAATGGAACACACTGTATTTTGAAATCAACATGTCTATGTAATAAATACTATTTAGGGAAGAAACATATGAAAAACTAAGAGATCCCTTATAAGATCTTCCAAAGCTAGCTACAAAAACAAAATTGCCACTAATTCTAAGGACAACCACAAAGCATTCTATAGCATTCTAAAGGAAGAAACTTTTGCAGAAAAGAGGAAAATCCCAGGATGCAAAAAACTCCCTTACTGGCCTCAGTAAGAAACTGAGATGCCTCATAAAATCCTCCAAAGCTAGTTACGAAAATAAAATTGCCAAAGATTCCAAAGACAACCACAAAGCATTCTATAACTATGTCAAGAATCTAAATGGCAATGCTCAGATCTGCGCTGAGCTAAAACAGAATGGCATTAAATATACTGATCCAAAGGATATTGCCAATATCCTGGCAGATCGATTCAGTGCCAACTTCACGCCCCTCTCACCCGCTAAATGGCCCATCTCAATACCGGAAGATTGCCAAATTCCAGTAATAACGGCCACACAGGTACAAAACGCACTCTCGAAAGCCAAGAATACAGCATCCATGGGACCAGATGACATCCCGGGCTGTGTACTACATGAACTACAATATGAACTGGCACCTCACCTAAGTGTCATGTTTAATCATAGCCTCACCTCAGGTTTCGTGCCCACTGAGTGGCGCAGAGCTACAGTTATCCCAATCCACAAGGGGGGATCCACCTTGAATCCTGGAAACTACCGTCCCATCAGTCTGACAAGCCTTATCTGCAAGGCCATGGAGCGTATTATCATGGAACTTATAAACAAAGACATTGGCAACCTTCAAACACTGGACCCCATCCAGTTTGGGTTTGTGAAGGGCCGATCTTGTCTCCTGAACCTGATTGACTTCTTTGAATCAAGTCTCCAGAGCCATGGACAAGGGTAAGGTGGTCCACACAGCCTATCTAGACCTTGCCAAGGCCTTTGACACCATCCCCCACTCTGCAATCATAGATAAACTTACTAAGTTGGGCATTAATCCCTATGTCACCCAATGGGTTGCTAAATGGCTTACTGATAGAACCCACACTGTAAAAGTAGCCGACTCCAAATCCAGCTCCAGACAAGTGACAAGTGGAGTACCTCAGGGTTCAGTCCTGGGGCCGCTCTTGTTTGGCATCTACTTCTCTGAAGTACAGGTCAACACTAAGGGACTCCGGCTAACAAAGTTTGCAGATGACTGCAAACTGGGAGCCATTATTGAATCCCCAAATGATGTGGATACTCTACAAAAGGGCCTTACAGAAACAGATGCTTGGTGCCAGAGCCATGGGCTCAAGCTCAATGCCAAGAAATGTATTGTTATCCCCTTTGGGAAAAAATATGTATCCATGAATTACCATATAGGTGGCAGTACACTAAACACAGAAAGTGTGATAAGAGACTTAGGGACACAGGTGGACAGTGGTCTCACCTTCGATAACCACATCGCCACAACAGTCAGGAAATCCTTCTATGTGGCACACCTCATCACGAAGGGCTTTTCATCCAGAAAAAGGAGGTCATTGTCCCACTGTACTCATCCCTCATTAGACCCATTATAGAATACAATGCCCCATTTGGTATGTACCTCTCAAGACATCTGCAACAACTGGAAAGGCCTCAGAAATACCTCACTAAAAGAATCACAGGCCTAAAGCAGATGCCCATGCTGACCGCCTTAAAAACTCCAGCTATACTCTGTCACATATCGTCTACTCAGAGGCGATCTCTGCTTAACATACAAGGCCATGTCAAACCCAGAGCTGTTGGACATGCTACACTTAAAGAAATCCCAATCCCTCAGAGCTACACGCTCCAGGGATCTAAACCTTGTCATCACAATAAACAAAACATGCTGGAGGGATAGGTTCCTGACCCAGAGACTCCCCAGACTCTGGAATAGATTGCCCATACATGTCAAGCAGAGTGCCTCTTTGGACCTCTTCAAGAGGAACCTTGACAATTGGATGGGAGAAAGGAAATTCACCCCAGGGATCTCGTCAGTCGCCCTGCTAGACAGGGGTCCAGGAAAGTAAATAATGTGGGAAGAAATAGCCAGGGAATTGTTATGGCTAGGCTTGTATAGGCCCTAGGGCTAATAGCCTAGTACCAACCTATGAACCTATGAATCTCGATGGCAACACCCAGATCTGCTCTGGGTTACACCACAACGGCACGAAAAATAACAGAACCAACTGATATTGCCAACATCCTGGCAGATAGGTTCAGTGCTAACTTTACCCCCACCCTCACCCCGTAAAGGGCCCGTATCTATACAAGAAGAATGTAGAGTCCCTGTAATCACAACTATGCAGGTAAAAGCTGCACTCTCTAAAGCCAAAAACACAGCATCCATGGGACCGGACACCATCCCAGGCTGCGTTTTACATGAACTTCAGAACGAACTGGCTCCCCACTTAAGCACCATGTTCAATAATAGCCTCACATCAGGCTTTGTGCCCACTGAATGGCGCACATCAACAGTTATTCCACAACACAAAAGGTTAGCCACCACTGATCCCGGGAACTATCGACCTATTAGCTTGATGAGCCTGGTCTGCAAGGCCATGGAAAGTATCATCATGGAACTCATAAACAAAGACATTGGTAACCTCCAAATTCTGGATCCCACCCAGTTCGGGTTTGTGAAAGGCAGATCATGCCTCCTGAACCTGATCGACTTCTTTGAGGCAGTCACCAAAGCCGTAGATGAGGGTAAGGTGGTTCACACAGCCTATCTTGACCTCGCCAAGGCTTTCGACACCATCCCCCATTCTGGAATTATAGCTAAACTCACTAAACTAGGTATAAATCCCTACATCACAAGATGGGTTGCCAACTGGCTCACTGACAGAACCCACACTGTAAAAGTTGCAGACTCCAAATCTGACCTCAAAGCAGTGACAAGTGGAGTACCACAGGGTTCCGTCCTGGGACCTCTCCTGTTTGGTATCTACTTCTCTGAAGTACAGTCTAACACAGAAGGCCTCAGGCTAACAAAGTACATAGATGACTGCAAACTAAGAGCCATAGTCAAGTCCCCAAATGATGTGGACATCCTACAGAAGGGCCTCGCTGAGACAGATGCCTGGTGTCAGAGCCATGGCCTCAAGCTCAATGCCAAAAAGTGCAGTGTCATTCCCCTTTGGTAAAAACTCTGTACCCATGAACTACCACATAGGCAGCAATCTACTTAACACTGAATGTGTGATAAGAGACCTTGGGACCCAGTTGGACAATAGTCTCTCCTTTGATAGTCACATCGCCACAGTAGTCAGGAAGTCCTACTTGGCACACCTTGTCATAAAAGGGTTCTCATCCAGGAAAAAAGAGGTCATTGTTCCCCTCTACTCAACAATCATTAGACCTATTATAGAGTACAACACCCCTTTTGGAATGTACCGCACAAGACATCTGCAGCAGCTGGAAAGGCCACAGAAGTACCTCACAAAGAGGATTACTGGCCTCAAACAAATGCCCTACACTGACCGCCTCAAAAAACTCCAGTTTTACTCCATAGTATATCGCCTACTATGAGGTGATCTCTGCCTAACATATAAAGCTATGTCAAACCCAGAGCTGTTGGACAAGGTACACCTAAAGAAATCCCAGTCCCTCCGAGCTATAAGCTCTAGGGACCTAAACCTTGTCACCACAATAAACAGGACATGCTGGAGGGATAGATTCCTGTCCCAAAGACTTACCATACTCTGGAACAGGCTACCCATCTATGTCAGGCAAAGTTCTTCATTAGCACTCTTCAAGAAAAGTCTTGATGAGTGGATGGGAAATAGGAAATACATCCCGGGGATGACTTCTGTGTCTCTGCTCGACAGTGGCACAGGAAAATAACTTTCTTGGATGGCATAAGCCAGGAACCTTGATGGCTAGGCTTACATAGGCCCTTGGGCCGATAGCCTAGTACCTACCTATGAACCTATAAGAGAATATGATGCCTGGTCCGAGTATTCAAATGAAAACTCTAATTCACTGTTGTATCCATTGACACACCAGTGTGTTACTGAAAATATTTACCTTCAAAAAAGATAAAATTGTCCCTCGGTTTCATGTTCATAAAAATTTTCAATAGACTTGACATCTGTTTCATTTAACACTGTCTTTTGCTACAGAATACATAAACCATTCCATCCTTGTATTGTGAGGAATAACTGTGTATGTACTTCTTGCCCTGAAATTCAGAAAAGCTACTTGGTTTTTTGTTTTTTTTTACTCATTTCAGTAGTTTTACTCAAGTCTACTTGATACACTCTTGCTCATCTCATCTGGTTCACCTGCCACACCTTTCTTCCTCTCAAAAACGTCCTCACATTTTGTTATAGCCATTAAAGTTTTCTAAGAGTCAATAAAAACCTTTTGTCCCATAGGAAAGTACACTCTGAACAGCACAGGTCTTGATTTTCCTTAGTTTACTTCCCCTTATATACACAGCAAACATGAGGGTCCGAATGGAGTGATGATAAGGCGGCAAGTAAAGGGGAGTATTATTGCTGAAATTTAATTCATCCTCAAGTCTTGGTGAGTACCTTCGTGAGGTAGGCCCTGTTTTTTTTACAAAATCTCAACAAGATGTCACTGAAATATAGACAGTATTTATGTGGCATATATCATGGACAGAAGTAGGTTAAAAATTAAAAAAGGGAGCTGGGTGCACAAGAACCAGGATAAAAAAGTTCCCAGTCCTGGTTTGCACGCTGGTGCCAGGACTAGAAAAGATGACAGTGTAAAATCCTCAAAATACGGAAACATTCCTACAATGAGGCCAGGCCCAGGGGGAGGATGGACCCCTGTTGTAGAAGGAAGTAGTAGTCCACAAAAATCATAAAACTGATAGACCAAAGAAGAGCCATAAAGACTATAAAGTGGGCTATTGATGATAAGAAAGAAATTATGCATTGTTACTATTATGCAAACAGCCCAGAATTTCCAGACACAATATCTACAAAATGATTAAGAGAGAAATTAGAGGAAAGAAAATTACTTCCACAGGAAAAACTGTCAGAAGCTTCAAATGAAAATTTGTGTTCATTAATACAACAAATTTGTGAAAAACAGTATATAGATTAAGAAACTTTGATCTGTTTGGAAAAAAAAAATCTGAGGAAGTGTGAAAATATAAGTAAAGCCTACATATATTTGAAAGGTATAAAAAAGAAATTTGGACATGGGAAAGAAAGAGAGATTTGATATGGTGCAATATTTATGCAAAGGAGAAAGCCAAATTAATCAATATAAAGAAGGTATCCCCAAATATATTTGAAGAGAAATACAGGCAAAGGCATCCAGATATGGAAAATTTCACAATAAAAAATAATATCTCAAAGAGGGAACGTAGAAAAGAAGATTAGTAAAGTAGAAGTTAAAAAAAAATAGAAGTTGAAGTTATCGAGTCCCTGTGAAGTGAAGGTATTGGTTCTAACACAGATTACATCACAGCATGATGGAGTGAGTCCCCAATGTAAGGAGAAGCAGGAAGATCAGGAAGCATCTGAAGAAAAAATATGGACATGGGAAAGAAAAAGAGATTTATTATGGTGTAATATTTATGCAAAGGAGACAGCAAAACTAACCAATACAAAAAGAACAGCACCAAAGATATTTGAAGAGAAATACAGGCAAAGAAATTCAGACATAGAAAACTTTACAACACAAAATATAAGAAGACAAAGAGGAAAAGTAGAAAAGGAGATTAGTAATGGAGAAGTTAAAGAAATAGAAAACTGAGGTTATGGAGTACCTGTGAAGTGAAGGATTCGGTGTAGAAAATCTAACTCAGAAAGCACCACAACAGGACAGAGCAATGGATATTCAAATTAAGGGGAAACCAGTGAAACAGGAAGCAATTGATCAGGTGCCATATGAAGATATTTTGGAGCCTTCCACAGGAAACCAGTATAAACGTTCACGTGAAGCAAGACAGTAAGGGAAGGAACAGGAAATTGTGGAAACTCTGACGCAGTCAATGCTGAGGAGTGATAGGCAAGTGAGTTCCCATATGACAGAGCAATGACAGAGCAAGGGATGGCACAGGATAAAATTGAAATGAATGTGCCACAGGAAAATGTTATAGAACTTTCTATAGAATGCTCACAGGAAATAGAAAACAAGGGGTGTGCCATCAGTTTGGAAAAAAATGAGCTAAGTGTGTCGTGGAAATAGCCCTTTCAAAAGCCAAAAACACAGCATCAATGGGGCCAGATGGTGTCCCAGGCTGCGTCTTGCACGAACTACAGAATGAACTAACCCCCCACCTAAACACGTTGTTCAACCTCAGCCTCTCCACAGGCTATGTGCCCATAGAATGGTGCACAGCAACGGTTATTCCGCTCCACAAAGGAGGGGCCACAACTGACCCTGGTAACTATCGCCCCATAAGCCTGACTAGCCTGGTCTGCAAGGCTATGGAGCACATCATCATGGAACTCATTAACAAAGACATTGGGAACCTCCAAACACTTGACCCGACCCAGTTCGGCTTTGTTAAGGGCAGATCATGCCTACTAAACCTGGTTGACTTCTTCAAGACAGTCACCAAGGCCATAGACGAGAGAAAGGTGGTTCACACAACCTACCTTGATCTCGCCAAGGCGTTCGACACCATTCCTCACATGGGTATTATAGAAAAACTCACCAGCCTGAACATAAACCCCTATGTCACAAGATGGGTTGCCAACTGGCTTGCAGACAGAACTGACAAGGTAAGAATAGCAGGCTCCAGGTCAAACTCTAAACCAGTCACAATTAGTGTCCTGCGAGGCTCGGTTCTGGGACCCCTACTGTTCGGCATATATTTCTCAGACGTGCAGGCAAACACAGGAGGACTATGGCTAACCAAGTTCGCCGATGACTGCAAACTAGGAGCCATAATTGACTCTCCGGCTGACACGGACATCCTTCAAAAAGGCCTTACTGAGACAGACACCCGGTGTCAAAGTCATGGCCTCAAGCTAAATGTCAAAAAAGTGCATAGTCATCCCGTTTGGGAAAAACAAAACACCCATGGATTACCACATAGGCGGCAGCCCCCTTAATACAGAAGAGGTAATAAGAGATCTGGGGACCCAGGTAGATAGTAATCTCTCCTTTGACAGTCGTATTGCCAAAGTAGTTAGGAAATCCTTCTATGTGGCCCATCTAATTACTAAGTGGTTCACATCTAGAAATAAAGAGGTTATAGTGCCCCTCTACTAGTCACTCATCAGACCCATCATAGAGTACAATGCCCCATTTGGGATGTACTCACAAGACACTTCCAACAGCTGGAAAGACCACAAAATCACCTCACCAAGAGGATTATTGGCTTTAAACATATGTCCTATGCAGCCCGACTGAAAAAACTCCGGCTGTACTCAGTGGCATATCACTTACTCAGAGGTGATCTCTGCCTGACTTACAAAGCCATGTCCAACTCAGAATTGATGGACATGCTCCACCTAAAGAAGTCCAAGTCACTGCAAGCCATGCGCTCTAGTGAGCTAAACCTCACCACAACAATAAATAGAACATGCTGGAGGGATAGATTCCTGTCACAGAGACTCCACATGCTTTGGAACAAAATTCCTAACTACATTATGCAAAGCCCCTCACTAACACTCTTCAAGAGAAGCCTTGACGAGTGGATGAGTAACAGAAAATACACCCCTGGGATCACTTCATTGGCTCTGCTTGACAGAGTCTAAGTTAATTAATCAATGGGGCGGCAAAAGCCGGCACTCTGGCTAGGCTTATAAATGCCCTCGTGCAGATAGCCTAGTACCTACCTATGAACCTAAGAGAAGAGCTGCTTGATTTAATAGCTATAGATAGGTATATTAAGATCAATGAAAGAAATAGACTGCAGAAAGCCAGTAAAACCCCAAAAGTCAGAAGTCTGATAAAACAAATGAACACAGTAATTAGCACTGTTCATAGAGATCCATGCAATATAACAGAAGTAAATAGGATATATATTGCTGTGCAGCTAAATTAATAACTGATAAAGTTCTACCACACGAACACAGGGTAGTGAGGGAAAAGAAGGGGAGAAATCGAATACCATCATGGAAATATCGAATAGAAAACATTATAAAGCAATTAAGACAAGAAGTGTCACTGTTAAAAGACTATAGAAGAGGGAATAGATCAATAAAAATACTGAGAAAGATAGACATGATAAAAATAATGTGCTGTATTACAACAGACCAGGATCTATCATGCACTATCGCAAATAAACTAAAGCTTTCGGCACAGGCGGAAAAACTTAGAAGATACGTAGATAAATATAAAGGAAAAGTACGAAATAAGCAATTTTTGATAACCCAAAAAGGTTTTATAAAGAACTGGGAAACAATGTAAAAGGAATTGAGAGACCTCCACAAAAAGAAGAAATAGATACATTTTGAGAAGTATCTATGAAGATCCTGTGGGACATAAGAAAGATGCTAAACAGATAAAAGAAGTAAAAGAAAGAATAAGAAGTTTAAAGGTATAGGATATGAAATGGGATGAAGTAACAGCCAGAGAGATTGAAATAAAGTTAAGAAAAGCCTCTAATTGGAAAACCCCAGGCCCAGATGCAGTACCTAACTTTTAGTTAAAAGTATTAACATCTTTGCACGGCGATTTAGCCATGAGCAAGAACTATTTGTATGCACACCCCAAACAGACAACAACCTGGCTAACAACAGGGAAAACAATGCTCCTACTTAAAAGTGAAACGTGAACCTGCAAGCTACCCTTTTAGTATAAACTATACATGGGAACTGATGCTGACAGAGTTTATAGTCATTTAGAAGAAAACTCAATTATGGCAGTAGAAAAAAGGGCAATAAAAAAGCCATATGGAACAAAGGATCATTTGTTGTTGAATAAAGTAATAGTGGAGAACTGTAAAAAGGGAAAGAATCTAAGTATGGCATGGACTGACTACAAAAAAGCATTTGGTAGTATCCCACATTCACAGACAAAGAGTGCTTAAAATGTGTAAGATATACCCTATACAGATCGACTACATTACAGTGACCATGAAACAGTGGTAGTCCACTTTGCAATTAAGCCATGATAAAGGACAAATTATTATCCCAGGAATAAAAATTCAAAGAGGGATATTCCAGGGTGATTCTCTGTCACCATTGTTATTCTGCCTTGCCCTTAACCCATTAAGCTGTTTACTTAACAGCTTAGGCCATGGCTATAATTTGGCTCCTAGAAAACAACAGTGTAAAGACTTCTCACCTTTTCTTTGTTGATGATTTAAAACTGTATAGCTCATCGGATGAACTGAAAGCACAACTGCAAGTTATCAAAACTATTTCAGATGATATAAGAATGTCATTTGGTCTTGATAAATGTGCAAAAGCAACCTTTAAAGCAGGAAAACTGCAGCACCAGGAAAACATCAGTTTGGGACAAGAATATGATATAAAAGAACTTGAGAAAGAGGAAGTATTTAAATAGTTGCAAATTGATGAAGGATCAACAATAAAACATGAACAAATGGAAATAAAACTTAGTAAAGAATACTTTAGAAGACTTAAATGAATCCTGAAAACAACATTGACATCTTGGAACAAAATACAAGCTGTAAACCAATTTGCTGTTCTGTCCTTACAGTTTTAGAGTGATTGACTGGCCCCAAAATGTGTTGGATAGATTAGATAGATGCTTCATGCTCAACAAATGATTTATAAAAATTATGATCTGCAGACAGAGTACTTGTCTCTACCTTAAAATCCAACAACATATTTGGAGACTGCCTATTTATTAACTCGATTGGTAACCTTTGGAACAAGCTTCCAAGAGAACTAACATCCCTGACATCCACTCCTCTTTTCAAACAACTTAAAACCTTCCTAAGATCACAATGGCTATGTCCATGCTCTAATCATGACTGACACGGTCTCCTTTTTCTTCTCACTTGCTTCTCATTTCTAAGTCTATAATACTGGATTCCTCTTCCTTTGTTTTCTTTCCCTTGTTTAACTATTCCAGAATAATTTTTTATTAGCCATGCAATAATCTTTCTGTGTTATGTTAGTCTCTATGACTGTATTGTAAAGAATATGTATATTAAGTATGTTTAAAGTAAGTTGAGTCTAATTTTGTTTACAAAATTTTGTTATTGTATTTGGAGCTTTTCTCCCCAGGCCTCCACTGAAAATGGACATATATCCAGTCAGACTTTCCCGGTCAACAAATGTAAAATAAAAAAAATAATAATAATATGTGTGAGATTATTTACATTTAAAGATAAGATAGAAAGTCTCATTATGTTAAAAAGTTATTATCCCCACCTTTTATGTGTAACAGCTTTTTTGTTAACTATCTAGTTCCAGCTTTTGTGTCATGTGCATACACACTAATGTTTGGAAGCTTGATCTTTTATACATTTGTTTCTTGTCATATCCATTTGAGCCTGTGTTACATCTTACAAATGTTTTTGTTTTATTGAAAGCCTGCAAACAAACAAAAAAAAAAAAAACACCCCAGTACATTGCTAAAATCCATTAACTTAATGATAACACACAAAACTATGTACATCTTCAAACATTAAAGCTTTACCCTCCTAATAGGAATGATAGTCCCAGATTGACAGACACACTCAGAGATTTGGGTTAATCTAAAAGGAAGGTTATCCATGCTAAGATGCAGTGTACAGCATGCACTTCTTCTAAGTGCTGTTCGGTTTTGTCTTATCTTTATTACTCTCCCAAATTGGGAATACACTTGAATGCTTTCAGAAAACATTATCTCATAGCCATTGAAAGAAATGAGTATTCTGTTTTTATTGCTCTTCATCAGATTGTCTGCAAAGATACATGAGAACCACGCACTCATTTATTTGCTAGACAATCTTCTTTTTTATTTATTTGCTATCTCTTAAAGCTTGTTACTAGATCAAGCCTAGGGCCTTAATCCAGTCATTCCTTTATGCAATAGTGAAAAAAGCATATCAGTTTTTCTAGTATCCTGCTCTTTTGACCAGACTTTTCTTTTTTATGCTCTAGTGCCTACATTTCTTAACACTGACAAGGAGAAAGAAAGAAGAAGAAAAAAATGGACACTTGTTTACTTTAGTATCCCCATTACACTCGAAAATAACCGAGAAAATGTTACATTATACATGCAGATTCTATCATGTATTATAAAAACACTACTATTAAAACAAACATTTTTTTACTTACAGCTAACTCTTGTCTTCCTCCCCCCTCCTAAATGTTCTTCCAAACATTAATGGCAAAAAGAAGGGCATATGCTGTAGAGTCCCCTACAAGTTTAACAAAGTCTAAAAAGTCCAATATTTCCAGGATTTATTGTTCTGTCATGTTTCAGAAATATGATTGTTTTGTAATCCCACATTTATTTGTCAGTTTCCAAGTTGCTACTTATATTCCTGCTGCTCTCCATCTCCCAAATCCAGTATCTGATTCATTTCCAACGTACTCCCAGTTCTTGTGTTTTTTTCTCTCTCTTAACCATTTTCCATTGAATCACTGAAAAAGGTTTCACTGGTACAGTCTCTCTGTGATCTTTATTACCAGAAGAACAAAAACCTGAATTTTCTTCCGTTTCAAAGCACACTTTTTGTTGGCCACATTTTTGCATTTCCTCCTAGCATGCTCTGCATCAAAAAATGATTTTGTCTATCCAGGAAAGAATATTCTGAAAATAACTGGCTACAGCAGCTTGAATCTCATGCCTGCTTCTCAACTTTCCCTGATTAATGAAATAAATATACTCCTCATCTGCATGATGTACAGTGAGTAATAATTTTCCACAAACACTCTACTGCCTCCCACTTTTAGTAATTTGTCCTTCTGACATAGTTTTGTCAGAATCAACTCCTTCTGCTGGTAGGATTGCATCTTTAGTATTAAAGGTTTAGGTTGCTTTCTCATGGCCAGTTTTGGAGCTTAGGCATGATGTGTCCTTTCAATTAACAACTTCTGCTATAGAATGCCAGTCCAGTTGCTTATTTGTGCTTTCATAAAATTAATGCAGTCTGTCCCTTCCAGCTTCTCTGGTACAGCAGAAAATATCAGGTTTTCCCTACATGCTCTCTCCTATAATTCTATTATTTTTTTTGAAACATCTCTTCTTGAGTAGTCATATATTCAGCCAGCCTTTTCTTCATTTCAACCACTTTTTTGCAGTTTTCTCTCTCATCTGAATATCTTTTAAAGCTTCCTCTATTTTTCTAGCCTTTTTTATTTTAGTTGATATATTCATTCATTGTTTAATTCAGCTCTGAGTACATCTGACTTATTTTTCCTTTAGGTTACAGGAAGTTTTGTCTTGTACCAAATCTGTACCTTGCATTGCTTTTTGTGAACAACTGCAGAACTTTTCCCAGTCAATGTTTTTTCATCAACTTTTGTGATTGATTTTCTTTCAGGTTCTCTGAATTTCTTTTTTTTTCTGGCATCCAGGCAGTGTACTTAATAGCCAGTCACTAAAATGTACCCCCAAATATGAGCTTACTGACTCTCTCTTCTGAACTTCTGTTTTCACACTGAGAGACCTGAATTTAAGCTGTTACTCATTGTACAGCCATCTTGGAAGTCCGGTTTGCTTGTTTTTGAGCTGCTTCAATTCCATCCTAATCAAAGCGTACTTGTCCTTCAAGTATTTTGTTTTTCTTGTGGTAGCTGCTGTATAGCTGTTGCATGTTCGTTTAAGACCACAGTCATCTAATTATGATGATTATTATTTGTTGCAATGTAGTTACTCAACTTTATATTCACTGTCTCTATTACATTCTCTGTTCCTGTAGTACTGTTTCTGCACCCTCAATATAGTTTCCATGTGAACTCTGAATATTGGCAGCAGCCATACATCATCTGCCGAGTGATCCACCACCATACTTGATTTGAGTGGCCATCTCATATTGACGAAATTAAATTCTTTTTTTGTAACTTCTCTGCTTTCATTATAAGAACTGTTATAAAATAAAATACCAATAATGAATGCAGTTTAATATGTGCAAACCATCAGTATTCATATCTTTATAATATAGTTTAATCTCATTAAGTTCAAAAATTACCACAGGTGTGTCAAACTTCTGCCACATCATCACTGGAAGCCCAGTAACTAATAACAATGACAGCTCTCATCCTTGGTAGATAAGATTTTATGGAAATCTAGAAAACCTGTAACTAAAAAATCCTTTCTTATTTAAGTGGAAAAGATTTTCTTATTAGTGTTTAGAAAACTGGTTTAGTAGGAGTCCAGGTTCACTATCCTAATCTGCTGGATTGTCTTTCACATCTGTTAGACAAAAAGTTTCTAATTTTCCACTGTTATTGCCCACTGTGCTACCTTGTCAGGTTGTTGTCCTTTAAAGACTTCATTAGCCTCTGGGCCTTTGATGAAAAGATTCTTAAGGGGCAGACTGTAACCTAATCCTCCTAAAAAGAGCATTCTACCTAATTGGGTCTTAATTTTGTTCTTAAAAAAAATGGTGAAGCTTACTTCTGAGTTTTTGTCCTGGAAAACTAATCCCTTAGCTGCTGTTATGTCAGCTAGTAGAGTAAAACAGTTAGATGTCTTTACATGTATGAAACCCTATGTTGTGTTTTATAGAAACAAGGAAGTCTTAGTTAACAGTTTTAATCTTTACTGCTCAAAGTCAGTTATGGACACTGCATTGAATCAAAAGAAACATCTTCCTTTTTATCTTCACCTGTAAAGTCTGCAGGAAATCATTTTACATGGTGGGACGCTGGCATAATAATTAAGGTCTTTATCTTACAGACACAAGGTGCAGGGGTTGAGTCTCACATGGGGTGATTGTCTAGGTTTATAATGGCTCATACAGGCAGTTAGCTTAGTACTACTCTATGAACCTAATCATGATGTTCCCAGAAGGCAATTCTTTACATTCTTGTGAAGGATCAGAACTTTGTGTCATGGTTACAACTAATAAAATCAGGATGGCACAGTGGTGCAGCGATTAACATGATCACCTCACAGCAAGAGGTTCTCCAGTTCAGTTATCTGCTGGGGTGCCTTCTGTGTGGAGTCTGCATGTCCTCCCTGCATTTGTGTGTGATTTCTTCGGGTGCTGCAGTTTCCTCCCATAGTACAAAGACATGCAGCTGTAGCATTTCTCCATGGGCCTGCACTGAAAAGTGGCTCATTCTAAGTTGGGCTTTCCCGGTAAACAAATGTTAAATAAAATAAAATGTTAAAAATATGTATCCCTTGTGGAGAACAAAGCAGTTTTAATTACATTGCAAGCTGGAGAGTGTTTTCTTGTGATTCTTCAGATGAGGTAACTCAGGGGCCTAGCTGAGCTGACTTCACATGGTGTTCAGAAGCTCTCCCTGCACTTCTTGGAGGGGGTTATTTAGCTACTATCCATTAAGCAGCCAGACAGTCTGTAGCAGCTTGCACTTTTCCAGGTTTTGCTAATTCAACTGTATTTTTAAAGCTAGAGGTGTGCTTGTTACAACAGTCATCCATAGAGTATTAGCAGGGGCTTCTACTCTGCCACTGGATTCATTGCTCATTATTTTACCTGGCTGTATAAGGAATGATGAAGCATTATAGTACAGTTGTGTAAGCTCATTGTTCTACTCTAGATACCCTCCCTTTGTCATTTCACATTGATGTTTTGTTTTAGGCCTTTTTTTCATTGAGTTAGTGTTGTACTGCAGTGTGCATGTTGCTTGGTTTTGAGTTTAGAGATTGCCATGGTCAGTTTTGCAATGTATAACTAATGATGTGATACGCCATGGTTCTAATGGCTTTTGCTCAGGCATCATAGATCTTTACTGAGCCACAATGTGTCTTGCATCTGTATTTACTGGCAAATTGGTGTATTAGAATAGGAGCAACTCAGGTGGCTGTCCAGGATCCGCAGTTCCAGGGATGCTCCTGGAAGGCCATCTAGTTATACTGCTGCTCAGGATATTTAGTTAAATGAAATGCTTTTATTTAAAAGAGTCTTGTTATATTCAGCACATAAGGTACAATAAGTTAGAAGTGCTGAACATAGCAGTCACTAGCATTACATGAGCATTTTTTTAATTATTAATAAAAAAATGTATTTATGAACTGCCAGACAAAAACTGTTTTCACATGCACATAGTGTGCCATTGATGCTATCAATGTGATACCTGGCTGAATTAGCTTGCACAGGTAGCAGAAATCATTCAAAAGCTGTCTTCAGCCAAACTAATGTGGAACTGCTGTCAGCATTACCGGTTTAAGATATGCTGTTAAGATATAGTTTGATTTGGAACCACTGTCAGCATTACCAGCTTAAGATATGCCTTTAAGTTATAGTTTGACTTTTGGATCTGTTGTCAGCATGACCAGTTTAGGACATGCTATTTAGTTTAGTCTGACTTTTGGAACTGCTGTCAGTATTACCAGTTTAGGATATATTATTAAGCTATAGTCTGACTTTTAGAACAGCTGTCAGCATTACCAGTTTAGGATATGCTATTAAGTTATAGTCTGACTTTTGGAACTGCTGTCAGCATTACCGGTTTAGGATATGATATTAAGTTATAGTCTGACTTTTGGAACAGCTGTCAGCATTACCAGTTAAAGATGTGCTATTAATTTATAGTCTGACTTGGAACCCCTGTCAGCATTACCAGTTTAAGATACACTATTAAGTTATAGTCTAACTTTTGGAACCCCTGTCAGCATTACTGGTGTAGAATATCCTATTAAGTTATATTCTGACTTTTGAAACTGCTGTCAGCATTACCGGTTTAGGATACACTATTAAGTTATAGTCTGACTTTTTATATCAAGGGAATGGTGACTGAATTACATGGAATGGAAATGCAAGAGTTTATAGAGGTAAATAGGGAGAGTATTATTCAGCTGCTTCTATTTAGTACTAAAATCTGAAAAAGTATATATTTTTAGCAGTGCACCCAGTCTGCACAAGCACATGTTTTCATGTGACAGATACCGCTCAACTAGCCTTGATTTTGCCTGATATTTTGGCCTTGTCCTTCTTAAAATTTTTTGATTTTCTGGTAACTTATTGAGTATTACAGTTGGTCAATAAATGCCTTATGTTAGAGTCTCATTTTTCTTCTTGTTTGGAAAATGCATGTTGATGCAAAACCTGTTATTCACTTAACTTTTTAAGTAAATTAGAGTAATATTTAAACATTGCCTTAGTTTTGGTCCTTTATCCCCCTATTCTTGACCAAAGAAGTTGCATGTGTGTGTGCAGAATAAAAGGTGAAGAAGAAAGAAGAGGTTAGGAAGAGTAAAAGGTTAAAAAGTAAAATGACCAATTAGAAACATCTTGTAATGGGGCAGAATCAATTGTGTTTGTTTGTGTGTACATGTGCAATATCATACATACATACATACATACCTATACACCAAATCAAAATTGAACATCAGTTCAAGCACTCTTTATGAAACGTACTTGGAAAGTCTACATTAGCTTAGCAGCTCAATGCAAGTCTACACAGAGCAATCTAGCACCAAGTCTTTTTTATATTGTTCCCTCCAGTCCTGCTGATGATCATGCCTCCCTTCAATCATATGCTGAATTGACTGTTGGAAAGAGCCATCATCCAGGCAGCCATGAGGTTGCTTTGTCCACTAGCCAGCACCCCACCTACAAGATATTTTTTTTTCTTTTTGGTTTAACCCCCACTTCTGGTGGTGCTGTTAGAATGCCCACCCCCCCGTATGCCACCAATGGCTACAGCACATGAATGGATGGCCTCACACATGTATTCCTGACACTTTTCCTCTACATCGTGAAGTGCATCAGAGTCAGGTGGGAAGCAGCACTTCACCCCTGGATGGGGACACCCATCTCTCTGCAGACATCCATAATCACTGCCCTTATTCCTTGTCTCATCCCTAAGTTAGTTGATTACAATGCTAAGAGTTCAAGTGGCCTGTAATGGAAGAAATATTCTTGAAGTGGGTAATTTTGTAATTGGTTTGTAAATGTCATTTCATTTCAATTCATGCTAGAAAGCAATCCGGTAGATAAATATATATTTAAAATTGGAAACTAAATCAAAACAAACATATGTATTTATATTTGGTCCTAAAAATACCAGTGTGGGGACCCATAAATTGAACACAGCTTGGGCCCCAATGTACACTTAATTGACCACTGACTGTCAAAGCCTGGTGTCACTACCACCAAAGTAGGTAATTTCTTCTGAAAGAGGCATCACAGTTTGTCATGTTGGATGGAATGACAGAGACTAACCTTATTTGGCTTATTTATTGTGGAATCAAGGTTGCGGGGGCTCACACACTCTTTCTAACATACATCAGTATATATGTACTTGCTACAGCTGATTTTCCTTAGAACCTGGCTTTGAGATCTGGAAAACTCCATGCTGCTTCTGCCAGGATTAAGCTAGAGTGATTGACAGCTGTATCATAGTTCCAGGAGCACAATACAGATTATGCTACAGAAAGGAAAATTACAGTAACTCAAGCATATATGTACTGTGTTGACAACAATGATTCAGTCATCTAACTGTATGGTGAACATATCACAAAGCACACTGCAGTACTCTCTAAATTAATTGCCTTATTGAAATTATCTTACAAATATGTGTTATGCATTATAGATTAAAAAGAATGATTTTAGCAAGTAAGACCTAAAATAAACATGCTGTCTGTCTAATTATCTGATACAGCTTTCATCAATTAAAGTCAGTGCAAAACAATGGCTGTTTATCTCATCTCCCTTCAGTCTGAAGTGTTTCAGTTTTTGTACTGCTATCTGGTACAATTTTTGGTAAAATTCAGTGTCTTAAAATGTAAACTCTGATCACAGTTAATTTAATCTGAATACTTAAATGTAATGTGTAGCCTGGTTTAACACTGAAAATGGTAAAGATCTGACAAGTAAATTATGTATCATACATTAAGGCAGTTTTTAAACAAGAAAATGTTTTATGTTGCATGCACTCGATATATTACCCAACATAGCTGCTTGTTTTTCCTTAATATCTGATATGGTTTATAAATTCTTTTACATCCATTTTCTTACCTGTGCAGCAGTAACAGTCACATTGAATGAGACTGTCTGACAAATAATTTTAATTTCCACTAAGACCAGGTTTTTCATTCACAGAAGATGGTGAGATTTAGAAATGAAGTATATTCCAGTATGACTCAGAGATATAACAGCATGTCTAGCAGGCATGTAACACAGCACATGAGTCAGTAATGTCACAGTAATCTCAGAGTAGAGAGTGTCCCTTAAAAAAATCTCATATATACTTAGTGAGGAATGGAATTTGTTCTCTTGCTATGGGTAACACCCTGTAGATCTGTCTGATTATAACAAACTTCAGAATGCACACATATGCTAGGAAACTGATGAACTGTTTAAAAGGCAGCAGAGTAGCACATATAGCATATCTTAGCACATAAACAGCCCCGTCTGAATGATTGTCATCCCAAGCCATTACAAAGTGCAGTGCTACATCATGGTACATTCCATCCCACACCATCATAAAGTGAATTGCTCTTACACTGCTACCTCATGGCATATACTGTCATACATGATCACAAAGTGCAGTGAGCTACATCATGGCATATACTGTCATACATAATCACAAAGAGCAGTGACCTCATAGTACTACAACAAGACATATACCATCCCACACTATCATAAAGTGCAGTGCTCTTACAGTGCTACATCATGATATATACTGTTACATGATCACAAAGTACAGTGACCTTACAATGCTACGTCATGGTATATACTGTCATACGTGATCAGAAAGTGCAGAGACCTTACAGTGCTACATACTGACATATACCATTCCACACCATCATAAAGATTAGTGTTCTTACATTGCTATATCATGGCACATACCAACACACACATCATCACAAACTGCAGTGCTCTTACAGTGCTACATCAAGCTACATACCATCCCACATTATCAAAACGTTACGTGTTCTTACATTGCAACATCATGTCATATACCATCCCAGATCATAATAAAAGTACATTGCTCTTGCAGTACTAGATTAATGGCCCACAAACATCATGCATAGTCACAGTTTGTAGCAATCTTACAGTACTGTATCATGGCACATTCCAACCCACACCATTACAAAGTGCAGTGACCTTACAGTGCTACATCATGACATATACCATCCCACACCCTCACAAAGTGCAGTGACTTTACATTGCTACATCATGACATATACCATCTCACATCATCACAAAATACAGTGATCTTACAGTGCTACGTCAGAGGCATATGCTGTCGTACATGATCACTAAGCACAATGTTCTTAAAGTGGTACATCATGGCATATACCATCATAAATTATCACAAACTGCATTGCTATTATAGTGCTACTTCATGGCACATAACCCACCCCATCACAAAGTGCAGTGACCTCACAGTGCTACATCATTCGCACACTGTCATCCATGATCACAAAAATCTGTGACCTTACAGTGCTACTTCATGACATATACCATCCCACACCATCATAAAGTGCAGTGTTCTTGCTTTGGCAAATACCAACACACACCTCATTACAAACTGCAGTGCTCTTACAGTGCTAGATCAAGACACATACCATCCCACACTATCATAAAGTGCAGTATTCTTGCATTGTAACATCATAGTACATACCATCCCACATCATCATAAAGTACATTGCTCTTGTAGCTTTAGATCAGTAGCACTCACCATCATGCATGATCACAATTTGCAGCAATCTTAGTTCTACATCATGGCACATTTCAACCCACATCATCACAAAGTGCAGTGACCTTACAGTGCTACATCATGACATATACCATCCTACACCATCATAAAGTGCAGTACTCTTACAGTGCTAGCTCATGAAATATAACAGCATACATAATCAATAAGTCCAGTGTCCTTACACTGCTACATCAGTGGCACACACTGTCATACATGATCATAAAGAGTAGTGACCTTTCAGTGCTACTTCACGACATATACCATCCCACATCATAAAGTGCAGTTTTCTTACATTTCTATATTGTAGCACATGACAGTATGCACAGCATCACAAATGGCGGTGCTCTTACAGTGTTATGCAAAGACACATTCCAACCCACACCATCACAAAGTGCACTGACCTTACTATTTTACATCAGTGGCATACACTGTCATACATGAGCACAAAGAGGAGTAACCTTACAGTGCTATTTCATGACATATACTATCCCACACCATCATAAAATGCAGTGTTCTTCCATTACTATATTGTGCCATATACCAACACACATCATCACAAATTGCAGTGCTCTTACAGTGAACATCATGACATATATTGTCATACATGATAACAAAAAGGAGTGACCTTACCGTGCTACATCATGTGACCTTACCGTGCTACATCATGACATATACCATTCCACACCATCATAAAGGGCAGTGCTCTTACAGTGCTACATCTTGGCATATATTGTCATAGATTATCACAAACTGCAGTGATCTTACAGTGCTTTATCTTGGGATATACTGTCATACATGATCACAAAATGCAGTGAGCTTACAGTGCTACATAATGACATATACCATCCCACACTATCATAAAGTGCAGTGCTCTTACAGTGAACATCATGACATATATTGTCATACATGATAACAAAAAGGAGTGACCTTACCGTGCTACATCATGACATATACTATTCCACACCATCACAAACTGCAGTGACCTTACAGTGCTACATCAGAAGCATATACTGTCATACATGATTACACAGTGCAATGACCTTACAGTGCTACATCATGGCATATACCATCATACATGATCACAAACTACAGTGTTATTACAGTGCTACCTCATGGCACATACCAACCCACCCCATCACAAAGTGCAGTGACCTTACAGTGCTACATCAGTGGCACACTATCATACATGATCACAAAGAGCAGTGACCTTACAGTGCTACTTCATGACATGTACCATTCCACACCATCATAAAGTGGTGTTCTTACATTGCTATATCTTGGCAAATACCAACATTCAACTCATCACAAACTGCTGTGCTCTCACAGTGCTACATTAAGACACATACCATCTCATACTATCATAAAGTGCAGTGTTCTTGCATTGTAACATCATGATATATACCATGCCACATCATCATCATAAAATACATTGCTATTACAGTTCTAGATCAATGGTACACACCATCATACATGATTGCAATGACCAGTGATCTTAGTGCTACATCAGTGCACATTCCAATTCACACCATCACAGAGTGCAATGACCTTACAGTGCTACATCATGACATATGCCATCCCATACCATTGTAAAGTGCAGTGCTCTTACAGTACTACCTCATGACATACACCAGCATACATAATCACAGAGTGCAGTGACCTTACACTGCTACATCAGTGGAACACAGTTTCATACATGATCACAAAGAGCAGTGACCTTTCTGTGCTACTTCATGATGTATACCATCCCACATCATCATAAAATGCAGTGTTCTTACTTTGCTGCATTGTAGCACATGCCACCACACACATCATCACAAACTGCAGTGCTCTTGCAGTGCTATGTCATAACACATACCAACCCACACCATCTTAAAATGCAGTATTGTTACATTGCTATGTCATGCCACATACCAACACATATCACAAATTGCAGTGCTCTTACAGTGCTACATCAAAACACATACCATCCCACACTATCATAAATTGCGGTGTATCATGT